>NW_024412376.1:104608031-104616213 GCF_014898765.1 Herpailurus yagouaroundi
AGAAAGAAAGAAAGAAAGAAAGAAAGAAAGAAAGAAAGAAAGAAAGAGAGACTTAGTATTTTAGTCTGTGGTATGTCATGAGAGATACATATGTATATGTAAATGTATATAATAATCACATATACATGTATATAAATAAAATAATCCTATAAAACTCAAATAAATATATATCAACACAATTCAATTTCTAAATTACTTAAGTTGACATATTTAATTACTTCTTATGTTTAAAAAATAAACACAAAGATCAGGGGTGAGCGGGTGGCTTAGTTGGTTAGGAGTCTGACAAGCTCAGGTCATGATCTCATGGTACGTGAGTTCAAGCCCCACATTGGGCTCTCTGCTGTCAGCGCAGAGCCTGCGTTGGATCCTCTGTCCCGCTCTCACTCTGCCTCTCTCTCTCTCTCGCTCTCTCTCAAAAATAAAACATTTAAAAAATTTTATTAACACAAAGATCATCCCTTCAGTACAATTTAACAAAATTTAACCTTTAGAATAAACAAACAAAAGTTAACCTTTAGAATAAGACCATCAAATAATTTTACTGCCCTCCTACATAGCATTACCTTCCAAAAGCCAATCATCTTTTCAAGGCTCCAAAAGGAATCAAGTATCTGAAGAAATATCCATCTACCCATATCAAAACCCATTTCTGTAAGGTCAGATAGATGTTACAAACCCCCTGTAACATTAAAAAATAAAGCAGTGGGGCGCCTGGGTGGCTCAGTCGGTTAAGCGTCCGACTTCGGCTCAGGTCAGGATCTCGAGGTCCCTGAGTTCGAGCCCCGCGTCGGGCTCTGGGCTGATGGCTCAGAGCCTGGAGCCTGCTTCCGATTCTGTGTCTCCCTCTCTCTCTGACCCTCCCCCGTTCATGCTCTGTCTCTGTCTCAAAAATAAATAAACGTTAAAAAAAATTAAAAAAAAAAATAAAGCAGCATTGAGTGTGGCATCACATACACACTTGGCTAAGCCAAACATCTGCTAGAGACTCCAGTCAAAACGGTGTGTAACTGCTGATAAATTCCATCATTAGGAAAAGGAAATAACTCAATTTGGGTTGCTCCATGATGTACAATGCCAAAAGAAATAAGCTTTGCCCTCAGAGGACTTTCCTAAAACGGAACAGCTCTACCCAGAAGGCAGATGTACAAATGAGTCTCCATTAACACGGCTTCCAAAACCTCATTTCTACTCTCTTGAGAAAATAAAGCATTCCAGTGTGATGCCCAGTCCTATCAAACATTTATCACCACCCAATGCCAGATGCAGTCCTCCAAAGCAAGCATATTTCTCCCATACTAGCACGCTACTCACACCCACCAACAGATAGAGTTGGGAGGTTTGCTGGCAGGAGGTGCTGGATACAGTTGCTGGTTTTGCACTAGAGCAGAGACCTTTCCACTAACTGATCAACTCATATAACACAGAAAACAAAGGGACTCTCTCCACTCATCACTTTATTTTTCTGAAGGAGTACAGCTCTGTCTGAGATTTAGATTTATGGCTTTACTGGAGCTTTAAAGGAAACTCCAGATCAAGGTGAATTCTGACAGATGGTGAGGATCTAGTAGAAGAAATAGCCTTCTTCAAGAGAAAACAAGAAACGTAAGAGACCACAGAAGCTGGAATTCTCTGACCAAGAACTTCATTGGTTTTAGGGCATAGAATACAACTGAGATGCTGGGTAATTTAAATTCCAAATCCTTATGAGGAAGTACATAGAGTTTTGTGGGGTGAAGTGATCACATACAGTGCCAAGAAGGAAGCCCAGGTCCCGAGACATTCCTACATGTGGCTGACTCCGGTCTTGTAGGTCACACAGGCAAAATGTTACTTCCTAGTCATTTAAACAAGTAAATATCTACGTTTAAGCCCTTTTGCACATTATAATGTGCTCCTTTTTGATATACATGTATAAAATCTAAAGTTTTCAGAGAAAATATGAGATATAAGTTGTACCAGGACTCTCATCCAGAAACCACTCACTCCAGAAACTGTACCTGGTAAACTGAATAAACTAGAGAAGTTAAATCCAAGAGTCACAAAATGTCAGATAGATTAGTTCAAAGACAGAGTCGTATATATGGCCATAAGATATGAAAAGATTTGAAAAGTATGGTATCACAAAAATATGACTCATTAGGAACAAGCAGCCACAAGTTAGCATTTAAATGTTCAAGCTTTATGTTGTGTTGTAATTCAGCATATGGCTTGTACACTGTGGAATAGTTAAAATAGAATCGTTTTCTGGACCGACAGGACAGCTCATGTCCTGATTATTGTAAACCAGGATTCAGATCAATTAATAGAGTAGTTAAAATGAAAATGGGCCAACTGTTTTTGAACTATTGTAAGATTTGGCACACAACTCCAACTCTGCCATGTGGTATTCTCCTTCCTTCTCCTGAGCCATGTGGTGGAGGGTATTTATGACTACTTGTGTCTGAATAAAATTGAGTGGTATTGCCACTCAAGTCCATAACAGTGAATACAGATGACTGTGGCTTCACTAAACAATGTATATGCAGAATCCAATCCCTAGAGGAGAAGAGAAATGTAGTACGATGGAAATATGAGCCTATGACAATACACTTCTTTATTTTCACTAGCAGATAGTTGCAAAAGTGCAATTATTCAATAGTGGGAAACCCACCAAGCACCGATGTTCACCTATCTCCTATTTCTGCTTTACTAATATTAATAATTTCTGGGTATGCAAACTTCTTCAGGACAGATAATATGATTCCCCCTATCAGAAGTAACTGCACACATAAGCTCTCAATAAAGATTTGTGGAATGAAAGAATGAAAGGACAGGCTATCTATCCCAATGAATATCTTCTCTTTCTTCACACTGAGTTTTAAGCATTAAATCTTACACAAAAGGAACTCTCTAGCCAAGAGTGGAACCAAATATGCTGATCCATAAATAAAACATGCTGTCTATCAAATTATCTTTTCCAATGTATTCTATTAATTGCATTTACAAGAAGAATCTGGAAGATTGTGGGATTGGCTAAAGCCCCATGGGGAGAATGGGACACAGACAAGTAGAAGTCAATTCTGACAACCTCCAATTCAATAATCTTCTCCTATCTCCAAGCCACCATGTTCTATCTAGCATTACTTCACAGGACTTGCAACAGGTCAACACAACTCAAAATGTACGTCTCCAAAACATGTCATGGCAAAGCTTGTCTGATTCATTAAACAGCCATGTTCGCTAGTTTCTCTGTGACTTCTTGATTTAATTAAGTTCTCAAATCATAGTGATTTGTCAGCTTGGCAATATAAGACAGCATAAAATAACACTGCCAATGATTTGCTTATAAAATTCATTTTTCTTTTAATAACTAAAATAAAATTCAGCACCAGAAAGTTGCAAGTGACCACAAAGAAGGCAGCAAATGTTGATATTTTTTCCTATGTTTGATGATTAGCAAAAGCATTTGACAGCTATCACCTAGCCCGCTGACTTCTGCATTTGGTAAATGACAGAGCCACAGCCCAAAGAACTTAGGTGGTTCACTCAAGGTCATACAGCCACTTATCATAGAGGCCAGTCTAAACTTAATTCAAAAGAGTGTGATTACACAATACTCATTCATCTGACCAATATTTTTTTTAGCACCTAGTGTGTACTAGGAGCTGAGGTGGAGATGTAAGACTAATTAGGAACCATCCTAGGCCCTCAGTGAGCATACAGCTATGTGAAGACCCAAACCTCACCTTCATCAACTGTAATTGTAGAATTAGTCAATGGGGTACTAGAAGCATATATGAGACGCCCTCTGAGCACTAAGAAGAAAACATAAATTGTGCCATAGCCTGGTCAGCAAAAGTATCGAACCATACATCACACCACGAGAGGCACACATGTGAATACTTCTTTTCCATCTTTAAAAATCATTGGGGTGCCTGGGTGGCTCAGTTGGTTAAGCTTCCAACTTTGGCTCAGGTCATGATCTCTGGGTTCATGCTGACAGCTCAGAGCCTGGAGCCTGCTTCGGATTCTGTGTCTCCTTGTCTTTCCGCCTCTCTCTCTCTCTCTCTCTCAAAAGTAAGTAAACGTTAAAAAAATGTTTTTTTAATCATTGCCAAGGCTAATAATAAAAACTTGAAGAAATCTGTAAGATCCTTAAGTTTTCCATCCTTGACTTCAGTGCTCTTATTTTTAAGAGAAAAAGAAAACCCTGACAGAAGCAAATCAGAAGTCTCATTAGATGACAGCTGATTTTTTGGCTGTGGGTCTGATATCACTTAATTAAATTACTTAAATAAGATAATGCATGCAAAGTGTTTGGCATAGTGGAAGCCAAGTAACGTGCTCAAAAAATGTCCACCTTCATTCATTCATCATTAGATAAGCACCATTACGACTCAGATGGAAACTCTCAGACATCTACCAGTCCAATTTGTGAACTGATTCTAGAATGCCCTGAAGGTGGGGTGAACCAGTAAGAAGCAGTTTCCAAAGAATCTTTGGAGGAATAGCGCCCCTGGCGCCCTGCCCTCCTCCTCCGGGATCAGAAGACTTTGGACATTCTTAAACTTCGCCCATTGTACCAACCAGTCTTCCAAAGAGCGAACCCTGCAGGCTCTTAATAATAATGGCTTCTGTAATTTCAAGAGATTTGGTTCTGAAAAAACGGCGTCATTCCAACTGCCCCCTGGTGAGCTATCAGGGAGAGAGAACACGTTTTTCGCGTTGCTAGGGTATGATTCTAAATAAGAAACTGCCACCACCAAGTGAAAACATAATTTTTCTCTAAGTCTCAAATTCTGATTTGGGTGGCCTGGGTTAACTCTCCCACCTGATTTATTATTGCAAGTAAGCCCTACAATTTTTATTTTTTTTAAGTATGCACACGTACAGTGAAGACATTTCTACAGGGTATGCCCTATTTGAAGTCTTGCACAGGCCCCAGACGTGCTTTTCCGGGGTAAAGTAATTGACATGCTTCCCGGGAGGGTGCGGACAGGCGGTACCTATACCCATGGTAAAGTCCCCATCACTGTGCGTGGACTCCCAGGGCCACGCCACTTTCTCCGGAGAAACTAGCAAGGAAAAGGCAGCTGCTCTGATGGCCAGAGGTCGATCCAAGGCAGAGCTTTGTCCTCTGCCTGGCCTCCTGCCGCCCCCGGCCCTGTGCCCAGGCTCCGCACCCTCAACTGCCCCAACCCCGCAGCAGGCGAACGCGCCCCGCCCCGCCCGGCGCGCGCCGCCGCCGCGGCTGCGGGTCTGATTTGCGGCGGAGCAGGTGAACTCTCCTTCCCGCAGCTGGATGAATAATGAATGGAGACGGGAGGGGAAGCCAAGAGCCCGCGGCGGTGGATTAAGTCGTCTTCCTCCCAGTCCGCCGGCACCCTTCCCCCTCTCCAAGCACTATCTAGACGACTTTCCCGTCTCCCCGGAGCAGGTACGAACTCACAGCGCCTCGCATCCCCGGGCCCGCCATCCCATGACCCCCGAACTCTTAAATTACTTATGGATGCATTTATTTGCCTGAGCCCCGACTGCCTTTGCTATCATGGCGACAATTCCCACCGTCTCCTTTCTCTCCCCCAGGTCGGGGCTCTACACACAGGTTGGAGCCCCGGAAGAAAAC
The DNA here is from genome assembly GCF_014898765.1 of Herpailurus yagouaroundi. Taxonomy (NCBI): domain Eukaryota; kingdom Metazoa; phylum Chordata; class Mammalia; order Carnivora; family Felidae; genus Herpailurus; species Herpailurus yagouaroundi. The sequence goes on from NW_024412376.1 coordinate 104,613,640, forward strand.
CAGGAGTGAGGGCGAAGTAAGAGAATGAAGCTAAACTCCTATTAATCACTTTTCCCCCCCTAGGGAAGCAGGCAGGCTCGTAGGCTCGTGCCTCTCTGTACTAGGGAGATTTCTCTTAGTGCATTTGAATTGTCTACGTACAGAACGCTCTCTATCTAGTTATAAAATCTTTACTGGACTTTACAGGGACACTTCCTGGGGCGAGGGGGCAGGGAGAGTGGCGAGGGCTTAAGGTGCCGGATTTTTGTTTCGTGGGAGCGGAGGTATTTTTACCCAGGTAAGAGCAATTGTTCGCTCCTCGCCTACGCTTCATGCAGTCGCTTTCCGTTGGGGGCAGCGGGGAAGTGGGAAAAAAGAATCCAGTCTCGGAGATGCCACCTCAGTTGGCCACCCACCCACCCACCCAAATGCACTAAGGGCAGAGAGGGAGGCGGGAGACGGGCTTGTGGTCTGAATGCAAAACAATCAAGGAGTAGGAATCTTCTCAGAAAAAGCCCACTCCAGTTCCACTCCCACCCACCCACCACCCCCAAAGAAACTTCCACCCGACCCACAATACCATAAAAAACCCTTTTTTTTTTAAAAGGCGCGCCCCCTCCCCCCCCCCCCACACACACACAAGGGGGGAAGGGGGGGGAGGCACCGCTCTCTCACCTTCGGAATGATGAGGCAATGCCGCAAATTCCGCCAATGCTAGGGCCACCCCGAGCCACACTCTGAAGGCACCCATTGCCGCTTCGACACCCACACTGGAAGAGCCCAGCCTTCAGCATCCAAGAACCAGCTCTCGCCCCAAACACCGGCTCTGGCGCCTGGGCTGGCGCGCACCAAGAGCGGGGGTTGGCGGGCGGCTACCTCCGGGGAAATGCGGCGCTGCCCTGGCCCGGAGTGACACTCTTCAGCAGCCCGGAGGCGCCGGGCCGCGCGGGGGATTCAATTCACCCACTGCCCGGACGGAGAGCGCGCTCAGGTCTCCCGCGGAGCGGCACGCCAACGTGGGCTGAGCTTGGAGAATAAAAGAGGCAGAGCGCAGTTCTCCTCTGTAGACTCGCCGGAAAGTTCCCGTCACAGGCTCATCGGACCTCCCAGCATTTCTCTCAGACCCGACGCGTCCGCTCCTGGGTCCCCGGCCGTGGAGATCCCGGCGCAGGTTGGTCCGGAGCAGCTTTTTAAAGTTCGCTTGACACTCTACGTCGGCGCTGCGTAGGCAGAGGGGGTCGCCGGGAGCCCAGAAAGACCCACCCACCCCTAGGCCGGGCCACCCGGCTCCGCGGACCTCAGCCCCCGGTGGCCGCTCTCTGGAAACTTTGTGCCGCGCTGCGGGCAGCTCCCGGACTCGGCGGCGCTGCAGCCGCACGGCGCCGCCTCTGGCCGCGCTCCCTGCAGCAGCCGGTTCGAAAGCTTCCTCGAAAAGAACGGGGGCGGCGCCTCGGGGGGCGCTGCTGCTACTTTCTCGCCTCCGCCCCTCTCCAGGGTGAGGAGGGCTGTGGGGGCGCGGCTTGCTCCACGCGGACTGCCACCTCGGCGCTGTACACCCGGTGCTGGTCTGCAGGGTTGAGGTGTGATTACGGGAGTGCAGGAGGCGCCATAATTTTAAATGCACGGAGGAAAGAGCTAGGGAGGCTGGAAGGGATCCCGAAGTCAATGCTGCCACTCGGACTAGAGAGCCTGCATACGCACAAAATAAGGCCCCCTCTGGATCCCAGCGTTTAAAGGACACACGCTCCGCCTCCCTCCCCTCCTTCCTCTCTCCTTTGCTCGGTGTGAAAATGGACCCAGGGACTCGGAGCTTTGGCAGAGATTCCAGAGAGTCACGTGGGGAAAGGGAGAATCTAGGAGGGGGGCAGTGAGGGGAGGCCGAGAGAGCAACCTGATCCCCTTATTCGTTCTGCTGGAGTACATATTGCCTTTGTCTGGGGCGGGATCAAAAGTGGTCACACCAGGGCGGGGAGGGGGAGGGGGAGGCGGTGATGGGTGGTCCTTGCTCACTGAGAACCTACCAACCGGGTCCTCACCTCTCGATTCAGGAGGGACCCATCCGGGAGGGGGTTTTACCCGCATTCAAAGGCCCTATCGCTATCCTCCACCCCCACACCCCGCCACTCCTTGCTGGACTAAGTGCGTGAGGCGGACCTGATCCACCTTGGTGGTTCTGAGACCCTCCTGTTGTCCCACCAAGGGTTTTACCAGCAACCTGCGAGGGTCTTGGCTTGTGTGTCCTAGGCAGGGCCTCCCACCGGGCCGGGAATGCACCTTTACCTCTGGCAGAGACTGTCAGTGGAACACTGGGCGGTCTAGGCGAGGTGGCTCCAGCTGCGCCCCCAAATGCCAGTGAGTGGGAAGTAAACCTCTGGGCTACGCAGACTGGGGCGCACACTTGAAAAGTGGAGTCAGGACTGAGTGACGACAGCAATGTTTGTATGACCAAATAAAAAGAGCTGGTCTTGGGTTAATCGCTTTACGAGATGAGAATGGTTGCCTCAAGAGAGATGCTGGCTGGGATCTGACTGACCCGGAGGAAACACGTCCTGGTTCCTTTAGTTGACCTGACTTGGGTGAACGTGTGGAAGGGGA
>NW_024412376.1:104616313-104729335 GCF_014898765.1 Herpailurus yagouaroundi
AGGGGAGTTTGTCCAAGCTGCACACCCTAGGCTCTGAAACAGTGGGGGGGGGGGGGGGCCACTTGTTTTCAGTCTTTACAACCATCCTAAAGGTGGGCCAACGTGCTAATGCTCTCAGCCGCAACTTGGAACAAGTGTAACTTAGTTAAGTTGTAACTGACGGATATCTGCCATCCCTGTATGTATTCCTATTTAGCCAGAGCAAAATGGGAACCTCTAAAAACCGGGCACTGACTTTTGAGTTTTTAGAGGAGCCAGGGGGTTTGCATCTCACCCTCAGTCTCTCCTGGGTTACGGGGGTCTCAGGAACAGAGTATGTTTATCACCTTTGTACCTGAAACACAGAGTAGTAGATGCTCATTAAACGTTTGTTGAAAGAACGTACTGAGTAAAATAGTCCCTAAAAGCAGTGGCCACATCAAGTGCAGTGGGGCCCCAAAAAAGACCCCTCCTCTTTTTTCATTTAGAAAAACCTGCCCTCCCCCAAAAAAGACCCCTTCCTCTTTTTTCATTTAGACAGTTCACATTCTCTCCATCCCATGTAACGTGCTATGAAAACTCAGCTTCCAACACACTCTGGCAACCAGCTTACCACTCCTAACACACTCCTTATAGAAATTTTATAGCCACCACTGACTGGAAGTAACTTAGACAGTTTGTTCTCTCAAGAATCAATTTGATTAAAAAAAAAAAAAAAAAAAGACCATACAATCATGGCCCTCAAGTTTCAGTAAGACATATTATACTTGTGCTACTTTTTAAAAAGGAGAGGAGGTGGAGGGAGAATATCATTTCCAAGTTACACCCAATTCACCATATGCAGTGTTTCTATATAACATCCCCCTCTCTGCCCCGCTTCACCACCGGCCGTGCACAGGTGTCCACACTTGCCCACATACATTATCCCCCCTCCCCTCAGCCCTGATTAGGGAGAGAGCAGGTATCCCTAGAGCCCCACCCCAAGATGATCAAGTGGTTGAAAGGGTCAACCAATCAGTAATATTAGGCACATTTAACACCTTCTGTGGGCACCTAAATTGAGACGTCAGGAAAAGAATTATATTAGCATAATCTATTTCATTATGATAGAAATTTAGTAGGCATTTTTATGGATATGGAACTAATAGTAACTAGCTTATCTGTATGAGTTAACCTCTACAAATGAGTGCTTCACTCCAACAACCAATGCTTCCCCTGGCAAGGAGTTGATCGTTCACTAGTCAGAGACAGCTGGTTCTGTATCTTCAATATGTCCTATAGTATCTCCTTGGATTGGCCCTACTGTCACCTACTGACATTTCCCTGGCCTTGGTGCTGCCCAATCTAGGGAACTGATTTATCAATTCCTCCTGTAAATGATAGCAAAAACAACAATAATAGCTAACACACATAAAAATAACAATAGCCTAACACTGCACACGTTTACATTTAATCCTGCAAGAACCCTATGAGACAGGTACCATTATTATTTCCATTTACAGGAGAAATACTGATGTTCAGAGAGTTAAGTAATCTGTCCAGAGTCAGATGACTAAAAAATGGCAAAGCATATTAGAGCAAGCAATGCCAGCTGCAAAAGCAGGCAAACCCCCGAATTGTAGTGTCTTAAGACAACAAAAGTTTATTTCTCAATCACATCTTGGCCCTGGGTGTAGGTGACTTCTTCTTATTAGTAGGGCGTGATGGAACACATGGCATGTAGCTTCCACATATGGGTAAGAAAGCAATAAAGGAGGTACTGCAATCCCGAAGGGCGTTAGCCCTTCCTCTTAGAGCCCAGTGGCAAGAATGAGTCACATGACCCCAACCTAACTGCAAAAAAGGTCGGACCCATAGGAGGAAACATGGATATTTAGTGAGTACTAACTGTATTGATCCACTCCAGAGCCCCTGCTCTTAACTGTCTTAACTATCCTTAGCTCCACTATTTTGCCTCTTAGCAAAGCCCCGGTTGAACCTCCCCTGCTAACACTAGGGCTTTTGTGACCTTTGTTGCAACTGCTCTACTGTTTCTCCAACTTATCTTTACTCTCCTTTTCCTTTCTCCCTTCTGCCCCCTTTCCTCTGCTTCTCACTATCTTCTTTCCGCACAACCCCACCCTATGCATTGGGTCTTCTATCACATCTTTCTTCTCGTACCTGCTCTGGGAGTGATCCTGCAGTGTTACTGCTTTTGTTCTGGTTTGTCAGTTTCAGCATGTGACAATATTTGTGGCTTTTTTTTTTCCTGCTTCAAATAGTTATACCAAAAAGAATAAGCGAATAATAGAAGTAAATACTGATGGGCTCTGCCATAATCTAACCCCTGCACAAGAATAACTGCAGCAAACACATTCAAACATTTTTCTCTGCTTAAATGAACTTAATTCTTTTTACAAAAACAGTCATAATTTACATGCTATTTTGTAACCTGCCTTTTTTTTCTCCCACTGAACAGTATAGCTAGACCACAACATTCTAAGCCAAATCATATTGATCTATCTCATTCTTTTTAAGCGCTTCTTGGGTTTGTATTGTATGGATAGATCTTTATATATTTACCCATTCCTCTGTTAAGAACATTTACACTGTTCCCAGTTTTTTGCTGTTATAAATAATGCAGCAGTAAACGTCCTTATAAAAGTCCTTTGTGCACTTACCCAGTTATTTCCCTGGGGTAAATTTTGGAGGCGAAAGTGCTGGGTCAAAGGGATGCATATTTTCATTTTGATATCTGTCATTTAATCTTTATAAATCTCAAAAGGAGAAATGATATTTTGCTTAATACAACTTATTAACTATGTCACCTCAAGCAGATTACCCTCCTTGAACTTCAGATTCCCTGCCTAAAAAATGGGCATTGCAATAAAAGTCCATTACATGAAAAGTCCTTATAGGACCTCTGTTTGCACCGAATAAAATAAAAATGCCTAGCACCATATGTGACATCTTAGCCACTTAACAGATGTTAGCCAAGTGAAATACATGTACTTTTTAAATCTGCATTTCTTTGCTCATTGGTAAAGTAAAACAACTTTTCTTATTTTTATGTATTTCTTTGTGTGTGTCTGAATGATCTTCTTATATTTCTGTTAGTGGGGTTTTTGATTCTATGTAGAATTGTAAGAGTTCTTTATGTATTCAGTATATTAATCCTTTTCTATGAATGTAAGTATTCCTGTACAGAAAGAGAGTCACTATTTACCATTTATTTTTGTGGGAAAGAAGAGCTTCCCCAGCAATGTCAATGGAAGGACATATAAGACCAACCCCACCCCCCAAAAAGAGGGCTTAGTATCTAGAATTTTTTCCTGGAATAAAATAAACTAAAACCCCAAGTTTTTTGTTTTTTCATTTTTGTTTTTCGTTTGTTTGTTTCCTTGTTTTAGCTTCCCCTTTTGAAACAGCCACCCAACCTTATACACTGGTTCAGTTGTAGCAATTGTGGTAGGCTGGGTTCTCTTCTTTTTGGTTGATACCCCTGCATCACCGTTGTCAAATAGTTTTAATATCACCCCTGTGCCTCTAGTAACGACACAGCAGAAAGCCAAGCATCAGAGGTCACTGAAAATGCCAAATGGCAACAGCAACCAAAAGAGGACACCCGGTCATGTCAGCACATTTAATCAAGTTCTTTCCCACTCAGACTACACTGGCTTTTGTTTTATACATAAAAGTCCTATATGACTGGACCTGATTCATTCTGCACTTTACTATTGCATACTTACATCTAGATTTTTTAAACTTCATTTGTTGTTCTCTGTATCACTAATTACCTTCTGTTGACACCGAGAATACTTGTCTATCTAATCAGTACTGGTAATAAGTAAAATGTAGTCAGGGCAATGAGAAAAAATTACTGAAAACTTTGTAGGAAACTAATTTTTTTTTTTTTACTAATCATCTAGTCACCTTGCTGAGCTGTATATTCCCTCTTGTATTTATTTCTACTGAAAGAAGTGAGAGGAGGTCAGGTATAAAAAGAAGAGATGCAAAGAAAGGAAACAGGATTTCCAGATGCTCTTTGCTTTTGCTTCAGATTAGAAGCTATTTCAAAACACACACCACCTCTACCCTTGCCCCCCCCCCTTAAACAATGAAATATTCTGAACAGCTTATATGATACAGAATGTGCTGAATAGATTGTAACTTTTCCATAAAATGAAATATTATATAGAAATTTAAAATGATAGTTTAAACATATATTTATTGACATGGAAATATGTTTTCAAAATATTATTGGGTGGGGGCGCCTGGGTGGCGCAGTCGGTTAAGCGTCTGACTTCAGCCAGGTCACGATCTCGCGGTCCAGGAGTTCGAGCCCCGCGTCAGGCTCTGGGCTGATGGCTCAGAGCCTGGACAGAGCCTGGAGCCTGTTTCCGATTCTGTGTCTCCCTCTCTCTCTGCCCCTCCCCCGTTCATGCTCTGTCTCTCTCTGTCCCAAAAATAAATAAACGTTGGAAAAAAAATTCAAAAAAAAAGCAATTGTGAAAATATTATTGGGTGAAAAACATAGGTTATGTGATAATAATACAATGTTCCCATGCTTTTGCTTATAGACATGTACTTTAATACATTTATACACACACGTCCACTTTAATACATTTATACACACACATCCATACACACACATCTCAAAAGATATACAGTTGACCTTCGAACAATACAGGTTTGAACTCTGTGAGCCCACATATACATGAATTTTTTAATATAAATACAGTATGTGCTATAAATGTATTTTCTCTTCCTTATGATTTTCTTAATAATATTTTCTTTTCTCTGGCTTCCTTTATGGTGAGAATACAGTATAGAATACATGCAACATACAAAATATGTGTTAATTGACTTCCAGTCAAATGTGGACTATTAGTTTTGGGTGAATCAAGAGTTATAGGTGGACTTTTGACTATGCAGGAGGTCAGTGCCCCTACCCCTAAGTTGTTCAAAGGTCAGTTGTACACCGAAATATTATCTGAGGTTGCAGGTGACTTAATTTCTTTTTTTAGCTTGCCTGTATTTTCACATTCTTCTATACTAAATTCATATGTAACTGTTGGAGGAATTTTCAAATAACAGAATCAGCTAATTCAAACTATCTTAAACTATACATGGCATTTACTGTCTGTCATAATTAGAAACTAAGGCTTTCCTTAGAAGATCGTTAGATTGGGTTCAACTTAGTACTTTAATGATGTTATAAAGGAGCTGAATTCTTTCTTTCTCTCCACTCTGCCTTTGTGATAGACATTACTAGTGCTCACCCACATTTCCTGGCTACATGGGATTTCACATTTTTTCTCAGCCCATTCACAGTTAGGCAAGGCAGGTAATTAGATCTAGACCTACACTGTCCAATACGGTGGCCACTATGCACATGTGCCTACTGAGCTCTATACATCAGATGGCAAAGACTTAGAACACACAAATAAAGAATATAAAATATCTTGGGGTGCCTGGGTGACTCAGTAAGTTAGGTGTCCAACTCTTGATTTCAGCTCAGGTTATGTTCTCATGGTTTGTGAGTTCCAGCCCCCTGTTGGGCTCTGCACTGACAGCATCGAGCCTGGTTGGGATTCTCTCTCCCTCTCTCTCTGTCCCTCCCCTGCTCATGCTCTCTCTCTCTCTCTCTCTCAAAATAAATAAATAAACATTAGAAAAAAGAAAGTATGGGCACCTGGGCGACTCAGTCGGTTAAGTGTCCAACTTCAGCTCAGGTCATGATCTCACAGTTTGTGAGCTCGAGCCCCATGTGGGGCTCTATGCTGACAGTTCAGAGCCTGGAGCCTGTTTTGGTTTCTAGGTCTCCCTCTCTCTCTGCCTCCTGCTCATGCTCTCTCTCTCTCTCTCAAAAATAAACATTAAAAAAATTGTTAAAGAATATAAAATATCCCATTAACTTTTATATTAATTACATGTTGAAATGATAATATTTTGAATATATTCTGTTAAACATATTATTAAAACTAACTTTACCTGTTCCTTTTTACTTTCAAAAATATGGCTACTAGAAAATTAGGTTTTCTTATGTCCACTATGCATCTATTAGAATGGTGTAAATAAATAAATAAATAAATAAATAAATGTTTTAAAGTAAATTTGAAAAACTGATAAAATCAAACACTGGCCATGATGTGGAACAACTGGAACTCTCATATGTATTGCTGGTGTTAACATGAAACTGTGCATTTTGGAAAATAGTTTGACAGTTTCTTATAAAATTAAACATGAACTTACTATATGATTGAGTCATCCCACTGGTAAACGTTTACCCAAGAGAAATGAAAACCTATGTTCACACAATAATGTTTTCTATTGGCTTTGTTCGTCACCAAAAACATTTGGGGAACAACTTAAATGTCCCTCCACTGGGAAATAAACAAACCATAGTAAATCCATACAATGGAATAGTATTCAGCAACAAAAAGGAACAAACTACGCACAACAGCATGTTTGAATGTCAAATGAATTATGCTAAATGAAAAGAGCCAAATCCAAAAGCTACATACTCTATCATTCCATTTATGTGGCATTGTTGAAAGGCAAAACCATAGGGTCAGAAAATAGTCACTGGTTGCCAGGGGCCGAGGGTAGGAGGAGGGATTGACTACAAAAGGCACAGGGTAATTCTTGGGAGAGACAGAAGTGTTCTAAAATTTGCTTGTAATAGTAATTATGTGACTATATGTGCTTGTTGAAACTCACAGAACTGTACCCTAAAAAAAAGTAAATTTTACTGTGGGTAAATTATACCCTAACTTACAAGATAAAAAACACATAACAAACAAATCATAGCAAACAAGCATTACCTCCAAATTTGGTAATAGCAACAACAATAATAATAAAGTTAGTCATGTGAGTCACATGTGGTTCCCATTATATTTCTATTGGATAGCAGTTTTTTTTTTTTTAATTAAAAAAAAATTTTTTTTTTAATGTTTATTTTTGAGAGAGACAGAGACAGAATGCGAGTGGGTTAGGGGCAGAGAGAGAAGGAGACACAGAATCCAAAGCAGACTCCAGGCTCTGAGCTGTCAGCACAGAGCCCGACATGGGGCTCGAACTCATGAACTGTGAGATCATGACCTGAGCCGAAGTCAGACGCTCAACCAACTGAGCCACCCCGGTGCCCCATGGATAGCACTGTTTTAGAAAATGGGCTGTGTTGCTTTTGACCCAAAACTAATATAGCCATGCTCCCTTCCCTGGCCTCACTGACGTCTGAAACCTATGATGGTAGCATCATAAGATGATGGAATCTCTCAATAAGCCCAAATCCCAACAGAAATGTTTGGAACAAAGGCCCCTGCCAACACTCACTGGACAGGTTGTGTCAGAAATATACTTTATCTTGTTAACAACAAAGATTTGGAAGTTGTTACTTCAGCATAACCTAGGCTTTCCTGACCAATGCTGCCTTCCACTGTGTCAGTTTCGCTTCCACTTGGATCCAGCTTTTCAATACAAAATAACTTCCAGCAATTCTCAGAGCTATATGCTTCCCTCCCCCCTCCCATTCTACAAAGAGTTAAACCAAAGCTATGTAAGAAAAGCAAGAATCTACTTTCTCATGAACCCCTAGCAAATGTTTTTCTTGTGTTTCACTGGTCCACATTCACTCTCATGCCCATGGATTTTTGGGAAATACAAACATTCAGTCTACTAGAACCTACAAAGAAAACAAAGACTCCATGAGGTAGTAATTACTAAATATACCCTCTATGAGGGAAAATTGAACAGAATGCAAAGAATTCTCCTGAAGCCAGTTCGTTTTCAGCATATTCTTTCCAAGGCAATACAACTAGGAATCAACATTACTGAATTCAAGCCTCTTGATGTATCCTGGCTCCTTATGCCCCACTACCAATGTTTTTTAAAGACCTCAGGGCAGAAATGACAAAGAACAACATATTCTACCTTCTCATAAGCAAATTCAAGACTTTGAGATTATTTTCACTGCAATCCAAAGATACTGGCCTTCACAAAGCATAGAAAAAGAGACCATTATCTCACTGAGCCCAGGAAGTAACACCTAGTATGCAGTCTAACCTCTAAGACTAACTGGTTGACTGACTTCAAATAAGTCATTAATAGATCTTCTAAATCCCCACCTGTAGAAAGAAGATAATAATACTTGGGATTAATTTATCAACCTTGGTTGTTTTGGGTCTCAAATTAAGAAAATAGATATGAAAATCTTTGGAAACATTAAGAGCACTATACAAATGTAGAGTATTATTATTAAGAACTTTGGCTAGGTCAGGCATTTTTTTTTTTTAATTTTTTTTTTCAACGTTTATTTATTTTTGGGACAGAGAGAGACAGAGCATGAACGGGCGAGGGGCAGAGAGAGAGGGAGACACAGAATCGGAAACAGGCTTCAGGCTCTGAGCCATCAGCCCAGAGCCCGACGCGGGGCTCGAACTCACGGACCGCGAGATCGTGACCTGGCTGAAGTCGGACGCTTAACCGACTGCGCCACCCAGGCGCCCCGTAGGTCAGGCATTTTTATGTACAAAGCAGTTTTAAGACTATGAGTAATCATCCTGTAGTAATTGGATATGTAAATGCTCCCAGAGGTCTACTTCAGCAGGCTATTCAGATAAATCAAAACTGATGATGATGATGTTGATGATGATAATAATATTTCTCTAATAGTGAATGAAAAGCAAGCAAGAAGCAAAGGTAATGATCTCATTCCTTGATCCATGGAAGAAGACTAAGTACCTTTTTGGTGTCGTTATTTTTAAAAGACTTCTAGTGATGATATAATAAGAGCTGTGACTTTTACTATCAGTGTGAATCTGCTATATTTGCTCATTCTAATCCATTAGCATTTAATTTTGCTGTTTTTCTCTCTTATCCTACAATCATCTAGTAACAACTGAGCTGCAATAAGTCTGGCTTTGGTGCCTCTGGAGCAATTCAATCTTAAAATGATTGTGAACTTGGAAAAGACAGGGGAAAACTGGCCATAGATTCTCATGGGAGTCCCCTGGCAGACAGGCAGTCCTGAACCTGCTGTCATTTTTAGGAAGGTATAGAGTGGAGAAATATTTCCCCTGTGTGGAAGACAAAAAGAAGGTGAGAAAGCAGACAGTGAAGACCCATGACCCGTGTCTCCTAATATCTTGTTTAGAACCAAAGAGTATATGGAATTTGAAAGTGCCTCAGAGATGGGAGAATTTTCATATCTCTTTGAATTAGTACTCTCTTCTCAACTTCAGTTTCCACCCTTACGCTTCTTCTCACCAAAGCATATCAGCATGAATCTGGATCAATGATGCATCAAACATAGCATCAGTATAGAAAAATTCAACTTGCAGGAGGAGTTAAAATGGCAAAGAGTAAGGGGACCCTGGGCTTATCTCATCACTTGAACACAGGTAGGTCAACATCTAACCATTTTGAATACCTAGGAAATCGATCTGAGGATTAGCAGAACAATCTGCATAATTTGAGGGAGAAAACACAGGAGGTTCATGGTGTGGAAAGGTGAATTGGGGGAGAGAAGAGCTGTGGTGCTGCAGAGGGGAGGGAGCTATTTTTACAGAGAGGAGAAAGAGGAGGAGAGATAGCAGCACATTGGGTTTAGGCAAGAAAGTACTCCCTTTGAAAGCATCTAGAAAGAATGAAAACACACATAGGGGACTGCACAAGAAAACTGTTCCCCAAAGCCATTGACAGGGAGGAAAGGAGAGGTTTTCAATACTGTCAGCTTCTTATAAACAGTATACCACAGAGTCTGAAAGTTCAGAGGTCAGCCCCTGGTGTTACTCCAGGAGCAGACAACGTGGTCTGAGGATCCCCTGTGTCATATGGGGAAAAGTGATTGCTCTGCTTGGAGTGCATTTGGTAAAGATGATACAGCCTCTCCAGGGGCAAAAGACCCAGAAGGCACCATCAAACCACCACATTCACCCATATAGGAACAAAGAAGCCAGCTGAGGGCAGCAAACCCTGGCGCTGGCTGTGTGTTGCACTTTACCATAAGCTCTGAGCTGCTGCCACTATGCAATAGCACAACTGTTTCCTGGGACAAGCCATCCCTGGCCAAAGCGCAGTGAGACTGTCCTTCCAGAAGAACACTTCAGGTCTAAACCACAGGGGTCTCTGCAGTGTGGGGTTTTGAAACACAGCTGCACCTGAGATAAAACTCTGGAGAGAGGCACTACCTGGTAGGCAGACAGCTCAGACACAGACAAGGGACAGCAGGGAGCTGATGGAAGCAGGGATCAAAGAGGAGTGACTGATCTCCCACCTGTGAGGGTGTGAAGTTCCTGCTCTGGAGACTAGAGAGCCAGGTGAAGCCATTTTCACCATTCACCCACCAACACAGATCAGCCCTTGTGAGCTACACAGCCGCCAACAAGTGGAGAAGGGAGCCATTACACCAAGCCCCACACCCTGTGCCCTCTTAGTCACATCTCCACTAGGGCAAGTTGGCCTGAGAATCAGGCAGCAGACCCCTACCCTAGAAGCCAAGCCCAAATCCCTTCCAGGAGCTTAGTCTACTGGCCATAGACTGCTGCAAAGTTTCAGATCTAGGGGAAACTGGATCTGGCTTCATTTGGGTTTTTTTGCTTGTTTGTTGCTCATTTTTGTTGTTGTTGCTTTTGTTTTTGTTGTTGTTCTTTTCTTTTCTTTCTTGGATACAGAAAGAACAAATTTTTTTATTTTTTATTTTATTTATTTTATTTATTTTTTAATTTTAATTTTTTTCTCTCTTCTTTTCTCTTTTCTCTCTTTTCTATCAAACTTATCTTTGGGAATGCAAGCTGGTGCAGCCACTCTGGAAAACAGTATGGAGGTTCCTCGAAAAATTAAAAATAGAACTACCCTAAGACCCAGCAATTGCACTACTAGGCATTTATCCAAGGGATACAAGTGTGCTGTTTTGAAGGGACACATGCACCCTCGTGTTTATAGCAGCACTATCAACAATAGCCAAAGTATAGAAAAAGCCTAAATGTCTATCGATGGATGAATGGATAAAGAAGATGTGGGATATATGTGTATATACATGGAGTATTACTCGGCAATCAAAAAGAATGCAATCTTGCCATTTGCAACTACATGGATGGAACTGGAGGGTATTATGCTAAGTGAAATTAGTCTGTCAGAGAAAGACAAAAATCATATGACTTCACTCATAGGAGGACTTTAAGAGACAAAACAGATGAACATAAGGGAAGGGAAACAAAAATAATATAAAAACAGGGAGGGGGACAAAACAGAAGAGACTCATAAATATGGAGAACAAACTAAGGGTTACTGGAGGGGTTGTGGGAGGAGGAATGGGCTAAATGGGCAAGGGGCACTAAGTAATCTACTCCTGAAATCATTGTTGCACTATATGCTAACTAATTTGGATGTAAATTTTAAAAAATAAAAAATAAAACAAGTTAAAAAAAAAACTTCTCTTAACAAGCTGACTAACACACCTAGGATCTAGCTTCCTTTATTTGGTATTTTTTAAATCTTTTAATTTTTATTTCATTCTGTTATTATTATTATTGTTTTTTCTTCCTCCAAAAGGACAAGATGGAAGAATTTACCTGACAAGAAAGATCAGAAGAAACAATGCCCAGAGATTTAGTCAATGCAGATATTAGTAAGATGTCTGAACTAGAATTTTAAACAATGATTATGAGGACACTAGCTGGGTTTAAAAAAAGCATAGAAGACATCAGAAAATCCCTTTCTGCAGAGGTAAAAGAACTAAAATCTAGTCAAGCCAAAATTAAAAATGCTATAACTGGGATGCAAACCCAAAAGTCCATAAAAATGAGAATGGAGGCGGGAGGGCAAAATAGCAATATAGAAGATAAAATAATGGAAAATAATGAAGCCAAAAAGAAGAGGGAAACAAAAGTCAAGGATCTTGAAGGAAAACTCAAGGAACTCAGCAATTTATTAAAACATAATAACATTCATATCATAGGCATCCCAGAAGATGAAGAGAGAAAAGAGGCAGGAAGTTTATGTGAGCAAATTATAGCTGAAAACTTCCCTAATCTGGGGAAGGTCACAGACATCAAAATCCAAGAAACACAGAGAACTCCCATTAAATTCAACAAAAGCTGGCCATCACCAGGACATATCATAGTCAAATTCACAAAATACACAGATAAGGAAAAAATACTGAAAGCAGCAAGGGAAAAGAAGTCCTAAACCTACAAGGGAAGACAGATCAGATTCACAGCAGATCTGTCCACACAAACTTGGCAGGCCAGAAAGGAGTGGCAAGAGATATTCAACATGCTGAATGGAAATACACGCAGCCAAGAATATTCTATCCAGCAAGGCTGTCATTCAAAAATAGAAGGAGAGATCAAGAATTTCCCAGACAAACAAAAACTAAAGGAGTTTGTGAGCGCTAAACCAGCCCTACAAGAAGTTTTAAGTGGAAATCTTTGAGTGAAGAAGAAAAGAGAGAGAGTGAGAGAGACAAAAAGCAACAAAGCAACCAAAAGCAACAAAGACTAGAAAGAACCAGAGAGCATCACCAGAAACACCAACTCTACAAGTTAGACAATGGCACTAAATTCATACCTTTCAATAATCACTCTGAATGTAAATGGACTAAAAGCTCTAATCAAAAGACATGGGGTATCAGAGTGGATAAAAACAAAACAAAACAAGATCCATCTATATGCTGCCTGCAAGAGTTTCATTTTAGACCTAAAGACACCTGCAGACTGAAGTGAGGAGTTGGAGAACTATCTATCATGCTAATGGATGTCAAAAGAAAGCCAGAATCACCATACCTATTTCAGACAAACTAAATTTTACAGCAAAGGCTGTAACAAGAGATGAAGAAGGGCATTATATCATAATTAAGGGGTCTATCGATCAAGAAGACATGACAATTATAAATATTTATGCCCCCAATTTGAGAGAACCCAGATACATAAATCAATTAATCATGAACATAAATAGACTCATTGACAATAATACAATAATAGTAGGGGACTGTAACACCCCTTACAACAATGAACAGATCACCTAAGCCGAAAATCAAAAGGAAACAATGGCTTTGAATGACACACTGGACCAGATGGACTTAGCAGGTATATTCAGAACATTTCATCTTAAAGAAACAGAATACACGTTCTTTTTGAGTGCAAATGGAACATTCTCCAGAATAGATCACATACCGGGTCACAATAAGCCTGCAACAAATACAAAAAGGTAGAGATCATAACCATGCTTATTTTCAGATCATAGAGCAATGAAACTTGAAGTCAACCACAAGAAAAAATTTGGAAATCCCTCAAATACATGGAGGTTAAAGAATATCCTACCAAAGAATTAATAGGTTAACCAGGGAATTAAAGACAAAATTTAAAAATAAACAGAAGCAATGAAAATGAAAACACAATAGTCTAACATCACTGGGATGCAACAAAGGAAGTTCTAAGAGGGACATATATTGCAATTAAGGCCTATCTCAAGAAGTAAGAAAGGTCCCAAATGTACAACATAAACTTAGAACTAAAGGAGCTAGAAAAGGAAGAGCAAATAAACCTAAAGCCAGCAGAAGGGAAATAATAAAGATTAGGGCAGAAATGAATGATACAGAAACAAACAAAATAACCATTAGAACAGATCAACGAAATTAAGAGCTAGTTCTTTGAAAGAATTAACAAATTAATAAACCTTTAGCCAAACTTATCAAAAAGAAAAGAGAAAGGACCCAAATAGATAAAATCATGAATGAAAGAGGAGAGATCACAACCAACACCACAGATATACAAATTATTATAAGAGAATAGTATGCAAAATTATATGCCAACAACTGGGCAATCTAGAAGAAATGAACAAATTCCTAGAAATTCACAAACTATCAAAACTGAAACAGGAAGAAATAGAAAATTTGAACAGACCCATACCCAGCAAAGACATTGAATCAGTAATAAAAAATCTTCTAACAAACAAGAATCCTGGGCCAGATGGCTTCCCAAGGGAATTCAACTAGCCATTTAAAGCAGAGTTAATACCTATTTTTCTCAAACTGTTCCAAAAAATAGAAATAGAAGGAAAACTTCCAAACTCATTCTATGAAGCCAGCATTACCAGGATTCCAAAACCAAAGACCCCACTAAAAAGGAGAATTAATTATATGCCAATATCCCTGATAAACATGGATGCAAAAATTCTCAACAAGATATTAGCAAATAAAACTCAATAGTCATTAAAAGAATTATGCACCATGATCAAGTGAGATTTATTCCTGGGCTGCAGGGCTGGTACAATATTCTCAAATCAATCAACATGATACATCACATTAAGAAAAGAAAGGATAAGAACCATATGATCCTGTCAGTAGGTGCAGAAAAAGCATTTGACAAAATACAGCATTCATTCTTGATAAAAAACCCTCAACAAAGTAGAGATAAATGAAACAAACCTCAACCTACAACTATATGGTCAACTCATCTTCAACAAAGCGGGAAAGAATATCCAATGGAAAAAAGACAGTCTCTTCAACAGTGTTGGGAAAACTGGATGGCAACATGCAGAAGAATGAAACTGGACCACTTTCTTAAACCATACACAAAAATAAATTCAAAATGGATGAAAGACCTAAATGTGAGAAAGAAAACCACCAAAATCCTAGAGGAGAACACAGGTAGAAACCTCTTTGACCTTGGTCAGAGCAACTTCTTACTAGACACATTGCTGAAGGCAAGGGAAACAAAAACAAACATTAACTATTGGGACTTCATCAAGATAAAAATCTTCTGCACAGTGAAGGAAACAATCAACAAAGCTAAAAGGCAGCCTACATAATGGGAGAAGGTATTTGCAAATGACATATCAGATAAATGATTACTATCAAAAATCTATAAAGAACTTATCAAACTCAACACCCAAAAAACATAGAAGACATGAATAGACACTTTTCTAAAGAAGACATCCAGATGGCTAACAAACACATGAAAAGATGATCAACACCACTGATCATCAGGCAAATACAAATCAAAACCACACTGGGATACCACCGCACACAGGTCAGAATGGCTAAAATTAACAACACAAAAGTGTTTTGAGGATGCTGAGAAAGGGGAACTCTCGTGCACTGTTGGTGGGAATGCAAACTGGTGCAGTCACTCTGGAGCACAGTATGGAGGTTCCGCAAGAAACTAAAAACAGAACTACCCTAAGATCCAGCAATTGCACTATTAGATGTTTACCCAAAGGATACAGAAATACAGATTTGAAGGGGTACTTGCACCCCAATGTTTATAGCAGTGCTATCAACAATAGCCAAATTATGGAGAGAGCCCAAATGTCCATCAACTGATGAATGGATAAAGAAGTGGTATATATATATATATATATACATATATAAATATGTCTACACACACATATGTATATATATACATATATGTGTGTGTGTGTGTATACACACACACACACACACACACACACACACACACACAAAGGACTATTATTCAGTCATCAGAAAGAATGAAATCTTGCCATTTGCAATGACGTGGATGGAGCTAGAGTGTATTATGTTAAGTGAAATAAGTCAATCAGAGAACAACAAATATCATATGATTTCACTCATATGTAGTATTTAAGAAGTAAAAGAGATGAACATATAGGAAGGAGGGAAGAGAAGAAAGGGGAACAAACCACAAGAGATTCTTAATGATAGAGAACAAACCTCAGTTTGAACAACCCTCAGGTTGATGGAGGGATGTAGGTGGGAGATGGGCTAGATGGGTGATGGATACTAAGGAGGGCACTTGTGATGAGCATTAGGTGTTGTATGTAAGTGATAAATCGCTAAATTCTACTCCTGAAATCAATATTGCACTGTATGTTAAGTAACTAAAATTTAATTTAAAAAAGGGAAAAAAAGAAAATTTAACTTGAAACAAAGTAAGCCCAAAGCTTTTTATAAAATGTAAAGATATGTACTGTGTTAATTTACATACAGTGTTATTATCAGAGAAAGGCTTGCTAAAAAAGAGAGAGAGAGCTCACTTAAATAAGTAGAGGGAAAGAATTGCTGTTAAAATGCAATTAATTTCATAGAGAGTCAATGCATAGATGTACCGATATAATCTAGCATGGCTAAAAACCCTCATGATATTTTTGTGCTCTCCACCCACAGAAAAAAATACAAAGAAAAGTTTTTTACTCTGATTTCCTAAAATTCATTTGAAAAGAAGGAAGGCAACTGTTTTCATCCACAACTATATTTATAAATCCTCTTATAACCTGAGTATATTAAAAGACTTATAACAAGCTTTGAATTGAACTGGGGACTTATTTATATGATCCTACTCTACAGACACCACCAAAATAACCTCAGTTGTTTTCATTTTCTTTCTTTCTTTCTTTCTTTCTTTCTTTCTTTCTGGTTTTCATTTTCAATATAAATGTGGGGCTTCCATGAGTGGCTACCTACATCAGTGAAAAATAATACTGATGAATAGTATTATTCATGGCATAAAGCACTTATATCCAGAGTAATGCCTTTCTAACTTCAGCAGTTAGTCCCCAGCTAGCCTACCCACCCAATGCCCATGTAATTGGAAAGAATCTTACCTATGTGCATTTATCCATAGAGTTCTTTAGCAAACCCACCTTCTGGCATCCCCAAACATATATACCCATTCAGAGAATAAGCAACTGAAGTTTACTGTTGCTAAGGAAATATACATGAAATACCTATACTAGTCAACCTACTCCTAAATAGGAACAGACAAGCAAAATCAAAACACATTTGAGAAGAGAACCACAGCTTGAAATAGAAATGTAAAGATGAACAAGCAAATAACTGGTCCCGGAGTAAAAAGGAATCAGGCAAGAAACACAAGAAAACTTTTGAAAATATTAAATTCACACCCTCAGAAGTATTTCAAGGGACAGTACTGCTATAAAATAAGCACTGGCTGCTATGAAGAAAGATCAGTTAAAAACATAAAAGAGTTTTTGGAAAATAAGGGTAATTTCCAAAATCAGAAAAACTTAATAGAAGTTATGAATAATAAAATACACACAGCTGAAGACTTTAATCAGTAGCCTGGAAGATAAAATCTGAGGGCATTTATAAAACTTTGACCACTAAAATATAATATAGGTCTCCAGGAGACCCAATATCTATCAAGTAAGAGTTCTCGACGTAAGAAATAAAGAAAACATGGAAAGAAGTTTAATGCTTCTTCATACTTCTTGTAGTTATTCATGCTGGGAAGATGGGAAACAGAACACACATCCCTCTCTCTCCCAACTGATAAGATAAACAGCTAATGTGGAGGGGGCTTTTTGGAGTGGGGAAGGAAATGAAGAAAGTGTGGCCTACTTAGGATTTAATGTCCTACAGAGATAGTTTTGTTTTGCCCAGTTGGGGCATCTTCTGTAAAGCATCATTTACAAAGCTAGAAGGATCAAAGACCAGGCAACCAAGGAGTCTTATCACCCTAGTGGAAGCTGGAGTGAAGTTTATTGACTTTGCATCATCTACTAGAATTAAATAGTTCAGTTTGAGATAAACGGATGCCCCCAACACAAGGAAACCCTCTAGTATACCATTTTAGGCCACTGTCTGAAGGAATTATACCGGTGAGCTAAATTGTCCCCCTTTTGGAGGCTGAGTAAGAACCAATTCCATTCCTGCACATACACTCAAACTAAAGAATGTTGACAGTATGTCAAGTTGCCACTGACTGCTGAATCACTAGAAAAAAGTCCTTTTAACCCTCATCTCCTACCTGTCTGCCACCTACTGAGAAGACCTCAACAGGTTGATTTACATAGGCACAGTTATGCGGAAAGCAACGAAGGATCTCAGATTATTCTGAGCTCAACAAAGGAACCTCAGATATAAGACTCAATAGTGTAAAAGAGGGATACCAGGACCAAAAAAACACAAAAACGAAAACAGGATGGCTATCTCCCATTGAAGCACATAAATATATACAGAGAAGACAATTCAAGAAAAAATTATTATGGAAACCAGTGGCCCACAAAAAGATATGGAAGTAAATGAAGGATCAGAAAACCAAAAATAGTTTTTAAATGCTCAAAACCATAATATTTGAATTTTAAAATTTATTAGAGAAATACCAAAATAAAGTAGATATTTCTGGAAACAAAATTAAAAATATAAAAAGTCAAATAAAGGAACTATATCAAAACAAAGCCCCAAAATACAAAATTTGGAGTTGGTGAGTGAAAAGACATGGAAGATCCAGAAGAGATTAAACACGCGCAAAAAAGAGCAATCCATGAGGTAAAAAGAGGGCATAAAAGAAGCTTAGAAAGACAACAGAAGAAAGGTTATGCTTTTCAGATTAAAATGTGCTGGACATAATTAATATTTTATTTTATTTTATTTTATTTTTATATATGAAATTTATTGTCAAATTGGTTTCCATACGACACCCAGTGCTCATCCCAAAAGGTGCCCTCCTCAATACCCCTCACCCACCCTCTCCCTCCCTCCCACCCCCCATCAACCCTCAGTTTGCTCTCAGTTCTCAACAGTCTCTTATGCTTTGGCTCTCTCCCACTCTAACCTCTTTTTTTTTTTTTTTCCTTCCCCTCCCCCATGGGTTCCTGTTAAGTTTCTCAGGATCCACATAAGAGTGAAACCATATGGTATCTGTCTTTCTCTGTATTGCTTATTTCACTTAGCATCACACTCTCCAGTTCCATCCACGTTGCTACAAAAGGCCATATTTCATTTTTTCTCATTGCCACGTAGTATTCCATAGTGTATATAAACCACAATTTCTTTATCCATTCATCAGTTGATGGACATTTAGGCTCTTTCCCTAATTTGGCTATTGTTGAGAGTGCTGCTATGAACATTGGGGTACAAGTGCCCCTATGCATCAGTACTCCTGGATCCCTTGGGTAAATTCCTAGCAGTGCTATTGCTGGGTCATAGGGTAGGTCTATTTTTAATTTTCTGAGGAACCTCCACACTGCTTTCCAGAGTGGCTGCACCAATTTGCATTCCCACCAACAGTGCAAGAGGGTTCCCATTTCTCCACATCCTCTCCAGCATCTATAGGGAGAACTGGACAGCATCATGCAGAAGGTTGAAACTAGACCACTTTCTCACACCATTCACAAAAATAAACTCAAAATGGATAAAGGACCTGAATGTGAGACAGGAAACCATCAAATCACTTCTTTAGATAACTCTTTGTTTAAGAGGCTATAAAAACCAAAGATACAAACTAAGAAAAAATTAATAAGAAAATTGCTTATCAAAACCAATGTGATACAGTTCAATATGGTATCTGAAGCAAGAGATAACAATAGTTATAGCTTAAAAAATGTATTAAAACTAAAAAAGAAGGGCACCTGGGTGGCTCAGTCAGTTAAGTGTCAGACTTTGGCTCAGATCATGATCTCACAGTTTGTGAGTTCAAGCCCCGTATCAGGCTGTGTGCTGACAGCTCAGAGCCTGGAAACTACTTTGAATTCTGTGTCTCATTCTCTGTCTCTGCCCCTCCCTCACTCACGCTCTGTATCTCTCTTTCTCTCTCAAAGATAAATAAACATTTAAAATTTTTTTTAATTAAAAAAATAACCCTAAGAAGGATTGAAAACAGAAAAGCTAGCATTTTAACTTTAAAATGAAGAAAAAATGACAAATTATGTCAGAGAAATTCAAAGAAATGTATTAGCAAATATAAAAACATTAATCAATTGAAAACAAAACAAAAACTAACCATAAATCAAAGGCATATATATTTTGTAGAAAAAAATTAACAAAATGGCTAAATCTTGCAAATTAGAGAAAGAGAGAAGATTAATATAACTACCTTTTCAAGACATTAAAGATCATTGATGAGTGAGCCCTCACATACTTGAAGACCTTTGGGGTGACTCTTCTTTGGAAGTATGGAGAAAGTTGTCATCTAGCTGGGCTCTATGAATTCAATGAGGATTATGAGATACTAGGATGTCAGGAGCAAGTGACAGCACTTAATCATCAAAGATAAGACAGCTATGGTTACTATAATAGATGCAGAGCCAAATTAGTAATCAGAATGCTTAGACCTGCTTAGATCTTTTGTGTTCGCAAACATAGTGTCATTAGGATTGACATAGCTAGGCAGTGTACTAAAATCTTTCTTGATTTGTAAGAGCTCTAGATTAAATGAAAAACTTTAATCACTACATACAACAGACAATTGTGAACCCTCAACCAATTTCCAGACCCAAAGCCCCTTGAATAAAGAGACATTGGTGTTCTCTTGAGGAAGGACCCTCTGGCCTACCAAAATTGTATATGGTAAATCCTCCTCCTAGACATCCAAAGAAATTTAGTGTCATTTAGCAGATAGACCGTGCACAGGGAAGGGAAAATAATCAGAATTTGGGGATCTCTGGACATCTTGTTCTAGCACTCAGAGGATCCATTTCCATAAATATTTATCTGGTTTATATTGTAATTATTTTGGCATATATGGTGTCTCCTCATAGGTCACTGTATCTCACCCACTGGAATGTAATGGGTCTTGAGTCTGATTACAGGTCCAACAGCAATGAGAGGTAGTAAGGGTAGGTCCTAAAAAAAGATCAGCATTCCCCTGCAAACTAACTCAGAGGAGGCCATTTCAGGTTCTTAGGAAATGGAAGATTAATTACTTCAGTCAGAACAGATGATCAGATGTTGGTCTATCACATCTCAACATCTCCAAAAGTCTCAAACCATTACAGGCCTAAAATCTTATCTAAGTACCATCAGCTCCAAAGTCCCAAATTTCATCTAAGTCAAAATGGAGGAGATTCTGGCTATGTTGCATCCTGGGGCAAAATTTCCCTCCATTTGTAGACCTATGAAACTAGAAAACTAGTTACATGCTGCTAGGTCTGAATACAGTTTGTATCCCCCAAGATTTATATGTTGAATCCTAACCCTCAAGATGATGGTCATAGGAGACGGGGCTTTGCAGAGGTCATTAGATAATGAGAGTGAATCCCTCATGGACAAGATTAGTGACCTTATAAAAGAGGCCCAAGAAAGCTTCTTTACCTCCCTGCCCTTCACCATGTGAGAGCACAGCAAGAAGGTAACTGTCTATGAACAAGGCAATGGGCTTTCACCAGAAACCAAACTTGCCAGCACTTTGATCTTAGACTTCCCAGCCTCCAGACTGTGAGAAATAAATCTCTGTTGTTTATAAGTCACCAAGTCTATGGAATATTATCATGGCAGCCTGAAAAGACTAAGACATATGTTCACAAAATATGATGGTGGTACAGGGTTAGGGTAACAGTTACAGGTATGCCATTCCAAAGGGGAGAAAAAGGGGCACCTGAGTGTCTCACTCAGTTAAGCATTAGACTTGGGCTCAGGTCATGATCTCATGGTTTGTGAGTTCGATCACTGAATCGTGCGAAGCCTGCTTGGGATTCTCTCTCCCTCTCTCTTTGCCACTCCCCAACTCATGCTTTCTCTTTCTCTCAAAATAAATAAATAAGCTTTATAAAAAGGTAGGGGGGAGGAGGAAAAGGACAGAAAAGAAGAGTCACTGGTCCCAAGCAATTTCAAAATCAAACTGGGCAAACTCATTAGGTTTAAAAGCTTGGGAATACATAGTGTAAACATATCGTATCTGTCTTTCTCTGTATGACTTATTTCACTTAGCATAACACTTTCCAGTTCCATCGACGTTGGTACAAAAGGCCACATTTCATTCTTTCTCATTGCCACAGAGTACTCCATTGTGTATATAAACCACAGTTTCTTTATCCATTCATCAGTTGATGGACATTTAGGCTCTTTCCATAATTTGGCTATTGTTGAAAGTGCTTCTATAAACATTGGGGTACAAGTGCCCCTATGCATCAGCACTCCTGTATCCCTTGGGTAAATTCCTAGCAGTGCTATTGCTTGGTCATAGTGTAGATCTAGTTTTAACTTTTTGAGGAAACTCCACACTGTTTTCCAGAGTGGCTGCACCAGTTTGCATTCCCACCAATAGTGCAAGACGGTTCCCGTTTCTCCACATCCTCTCCAGCGTCTATAGACTCCTGATTTGTTCATTTTAGCCACTTTTCACTCTTATGTGGATCCTGAGAAACTTAACAGAAGACCATGGGGGAGGGGAAGAAAAAAAAAAAGTTAGAGAGGGAGGGAGCCAAATCATAAGAGACTCTTAAAAACTGAGAATAAACTGAGGGTTGATGGGGGGTTGGAGGGAGGAGAAAGTGGGTGATGGGGATCACCTGTTGGAATGAGCACTGGGTGTTGTGTGGAAACCAATTTGACAATAAATGTCATAAATTAATCAATCAATCAATCAATCAATCAAATAAAAGCTTGGGAGTAGTTCTCTGTGGCTCATGGCTCTGCCTTTGAAGTCATCCTTCCTTTTTTTCTTGAAAACAAAACTGTTCAGCCTGTTTCCTACCTCCAGAATTTTGGAGACCAACAACCTGCTTTCATTTCATCCTGTCTCTGTCCCTTTCAATCTAAGCTAGTGCTATTTCTACCAATGGAACATTCTCAAAAACCTTGTGAGTTTCTCCTCTGTATGTCACAGGAACTTATGCCATTAAACAAATGCCTCCTCCACTAATATTTCCTGGATAATCACATCTGTTTTCCTGACTTCTGCTGAGCTGGCTGAGAAGACCCACAAGTCACATGCTTAATCACTTCAAATCCAATCTGCATGAATGAATATACTGATCTTTCAATTCTTCCAACGCAAGACAAAACATTGAAAAACCACACTCATGGCTTTCTCTTTAGAGCATACTTTTCTGGCAGTGAATCTCCAAATTAACTTCCTTCTTCATTTTTTTTTTTTTTTCAAACAGGATAGACTGAGAACTTCCCAAATCATCAAGTCCTGGTTTCTTTTTGCTTAATAGTTCTTCCCTTAATTTATCTCTTTCCCCTCTCATTTTACTGTAATCAATAAGAATAAACCAGACTGCACCTTCAATACTTTACTTGGAAATCTCCTCGGTTAATATCCAAGTTCATAACTTACACGTATTGTTCCCACAAAACTGTGGGCCACAATTCAGCTAAGCTGTCTGCCACCATAGAACAAAGATTGTCTTTCCTTCAGGTTCCAAAACCATGTGTCTCACTCCCTTCTAAACCTTCAACACAACCTTTAATGTTCATATTTATACCAATAGTTGGTTATGACAATTTAGATATTCTAAAGACAATATAGGCCTTCTCTACCATGCTCCTCACTTCCTTTTAGCCTTCAATGGCAGTCTTTAACATCCATATTTCTACTAATAGTTTGTTCAAAGTAAGTTATGCTTTTTCCATCAGGCTTACCAAAATTCTTCCAGCCTCTACACATTACCCAGTTCCAAAGAAACTTCCATACTTTCAGGTATTTTTTCTTACAAAAATACCCTATCCCCGGTACCAAAATCTGTATTAGTTTCCTATGGCTACTATAACAAATTACCACTACTTGGTTGCTTAAAACAACACATACTTATCATCTTATACTTTAGAGGCCAGAAGTCTGAAATTTCACTGGGCCAAATAGCAGAGTCTGCCAGGCCACGTTCACTCTGAAGTCTCAAGGGGTGAACCTGTTTCCATGTCTTTTCTGGCTTCTAGAGCTGCATTCATTGACTCATGGCTCTTTCATCCATCTTCCAAGCTAGTTGTGTAGTATCTTGCTTCAGTCATCACATTGCCTAATGTCTCTACAATAAAATCTCCCTATGTACTTCTCTTTCAAGGAAACTTGTGATTACATTTAGAGCCCACCTGGATAATCTAGGATAATCTCTATATTTCAAAATCCTTATCTGAATCACATTTGCAAAGGCACTTTTGCAATATGAGGTAACAATCACAGGTCCCCAGGATAAGGACATAGATATCTTTGGGGGACATTATTCAGCCTACCACATCTGGTACTTTTTTAAATTATTTAATGATAGACATTGTGAATCTTTTCCTTGTTAGGTGCTGGAGATTCTTGAGGTTTTGGAAAAATATTTTTGACCTTTGTTCTTATATACAATTTAGATACTTGGAAACAGTTTGATTCTTTCAAGGCTTGTTTTTAAACCTTGTTATGTGGGGGCGCCTGGGTGGCGCAGTCGGTTAAGCGTCCGACTTCAGCCAGGTCACGATCTCGCAGTCCGTGAGTTCAAGCCCCGCATCAGGCTCTGGGCTGATGGCTCAGAGCCTGGAGCCTGTTTCCGATTCTGTGTCTCCCTCTCTCTCTGCTCCTCCCCCGTTCATGCTCTGTCTCTCTCTGTCCCAAAAATAAATAAACGTTGAAAAAAAAAATTTAAACCTTGTTATGTGAGATCAAAACAGCCTTTAGTCAATGCTTGATTTGTCTCTAAAGGCTTTCTGAATTCTCTGCCTGATGTCTTGTGAATGATGAAGTTGCTCAGTCTTGCTGGAGAGAACATGAAGTCTTTCTGGCCCTGTGTGGGCAGCAGGCCCCTCTGCTCCTTTGGTATGGAATTCTATCTCCAGCCTCAGGCACTTTCCTCCCACACATGAGATTATCAGTATCCAGCTGAGGAAGCATAAAACAGGACACTGCAAATCCCTGTATCTCCTTTGTCAGCTCTCTCCTTTTTTGGATCTTCCCTAGGAACCCTAGCTGCTGGTCCTCCCAAAACTCTCAACTTTTTCTCTTAACTCAAGAAGACTGACAGGCTCTGCTTGGGTCCCCTCCTCCTAGTGCCGTGGCCTGCAAACATTCTCCAGGCTGTAAAATAGGTAGTCATAGGACTCGTCTAATCTGTTTCTCATCTCAGCAATCAGTGTCTTGCATTGCCTGATGTCCAATGTCTGAAAAGTGTTGTTTCATATATTTTATCTAGTTTTCTAGTTATTGCAGATATGAGAATAAATCAGACCCCTGTCATTCCATCTTTGTCAAAAGCAGAAGTCCTTAAAATTTATGTGAAAATACAAAGAATCTTGACAAGCAAAGTAATTTTGAGAAAGAATATATTTTAAAGAATCACACTACCACTTGGTTCTAACAACAAAAAAAAAAGAACTATTGATAGATCCAACAATGTGGATAAATCTTAATACAATAAAGCTACAGTAATGATATGGTATTCATGATAGTTCTTTTTTTTTTTAATTTTTTTTTTTTAACATTTATTTATTTTTGGGACAGAGAGAGACAGAGCATGAACGGGGGAGGGGCAGAGAGAGAGGGAGACACAGAATCGGAAACAGGTTCCAGGCTCCGAGCCATCAGCCCAGAGCCTGACGCAGGGCTCGAACTCCCGGACCGCGAGATCGTGACCTGGCTGAAGTCGGACGCTTAACCGACTGCGCCACCCAGGCGCCCCACATGATAGTTCATTTTATGTGTCACTGTGACTGGGCTAAGGGATGCCCAGATAGCTGGTAAAACATTATTTCCAGATATGTCTGTAAGAGTGTTTCCAGAAGAGATTAGTATTTGAATTGGTAGATTGAGTCAATCCTTACCAATGTGGGTTGGCATCATCAAATCCTCTGAGGGCTCAAATAGAACAAAAAGGCAGAGGAAACACAAATTTGCTCTCTTTGTTTGAGGTGAGATATTTATCTTCTCCTGCCCTCAGACACTAGGGTTGGTTCTCAGGCCATTAGACTGAATTACACCATCAGCTTTCTTGTTTCTCCAGCTTACAGAGGACAGGTTGTAGGACTTCTTGGTTTCCATAACCATATGAGCTAATTCCTATAATAAATCTGTATCTATATATGTATCCTATTATTTCTGTTTCTTTGGAGAATACTAATTCAGTGTTTATATAAGGATAAATATATTAATCATTGAAATAGTATAACAAGTTCAGAAAGACTTTATACATATATGATCAGTTGTTTTGTTATTGTTGTTTTTTATTGTTTTGTTTTGTTTACAAAGAAAGGGAAGGAATCGTTTTTATAAAAAATGATGCTAGAATAATTAGACATCCATAGGCAAAAATAATGAATAATGAGCCCTACCTCAGACCATCTGCAAAAATTAACTTTGAAATGACTGATAGACATAAACTTAAAAGTTAATGTTATAAATCTTCTAGGAGAAGCCACAGGAGAAACATTTTGTGTCACTGAGTTAGGTAAAGTGTTTTTAGATAGGTCACAAAAAACACAAACATTTTTAAAATTTATAAATTGGACATAATCAAATTTAAACTTCTGCTTTTTGAAAGACCATGTTTAAGAAAACAAAAAGACTGGGGCGCCTGGGTGGCTCAGTCGGTTCAGTGTCCGACTTCAGCTCAGGTCATGATCTCAAGGTTGATGAGTTTGAGCACTGCATAGGGCTCTGTGCTGCCAGCTCAGAGCCTGGAGCCTGCTTTGGATTCTGTGTCTCCCTCTATCTCTGCCCCTCCCCCGCTCATGTTATGTCTCAAGAATAAATAAACATTTAAAAAAAAATTTTTTTAAAGAAAACAAAGAGACAGACTGGGGTGCCTGGGTGGCTCAGTTGGTTAAGTATCCAACTCTTAGTTTTGTCTCAAGTCATGATCTCATGGTTTGTGAGTTCAAGCCTTACGTCAGGCTCTGTGCTGACAGTGTGGAGCTCGTGGGATTCTCTCTCTCTCTCTCTCTCTCTCTCTCTCTCTCTCTCTCAAAATAAATAAATAAACTTTTTTAAAAAAGACAGACTGGAAGGTGTGCCTGAATGGCTCAGTCGGTTAAGCGTACAACTTTGGCTCAGGTCATGATCTCACACAGTTTGTGGGTTCAAACCCCACATCAGGTGCTGTTCTGACAGCTCGGAGTCTGGAGCCTGCTTCAGATTCTGTGTGTGTCTCTCTCTGCCCCTCCCCCACTCATGCTCTGTCTCTCTCTCTCTCTCTCTCTCTCTCAAAAATAAATAAACATTAAAAAGATTTTATTAAAAAAAAAAGACTGGAAGAAAATGCTTACGAAACACATAATTGAACAAGAAATTATATCTGAAATATATAAAGAAATCTTACAACTCTGTAATAAGAAATAGACATCCTAATAAAAAGTGGGAAAAATATTTGAATAAACACTTCACCAAAAATGATATAAGGTTGTCAATAAGTACATGAAAATATGCTTAAGATCATCACTAGAGAAATCCAAATTAACCATAAAGAAATAGCACTACACACTTACTAGAATAACTAAAATTAAAGTCTGAAAATACCAAATGCTTAAGAGAAGAATGTGGAGTCAGTGGAACCCTCACATATATTGCTTGTGGGAATGTAAAATGTTTCTGTCACTTTGGAAATATTTCACAGTTGTTTTTTTTTTTTTAAGTAAAATATACTCTTAATGAATGACCCATGAATCCCACCCCCCTAGTTTGTCAAGAGAATTAAAAATGTATTTCTACACAAAGTCCTATACATAAGTGTTTATAGGACCCCTGTAAATGATAGCACCAATTTGGAAACAACCCAAATATCCTTCAACTGACAGATGGATAAACATAATTGTGGTGCATCCACAAATGGAATACTATTCAACAATAAAAAAGAGTGAACTATTGGTACAACAATGTGAATAAATCTCAAAAGCATTATGCTGAAAGAGTTCAGATGCGAAAGGCTGCATGCTATATGATTCCATTTATATGATAGTCTGAAAAAGCAAATCTATAGGAGAGAAGGGAGAGATGTCAGATCTGGAACTAGAAACGAGATAAAGGATTCATTGCAAAGGAACATGAAAGAATTTTCTTAGGTGATATGAATATCTTGTATCTTAATTGTTTGTCAAACTTACTGATATGTAATTTAAAAGTGTGAATTTTACCTCAATAAAAGAGAAGTCCAGCCTTTAAAAGATAAGTCCAACTATAGAAAACCACATATACACTATGATCCCATTTATGTGAAGAAAATTTTAAATGTATATTTATATATATAAATGTACATATAGAGAAAGACCTAGAAAAATATACACTAAGATTAGGTGCTATCAAAAGTCGGGTTCTCTGGAAACAGATCCAGACACAGAATTTGGCAAGTAAGGTATTGATTAAGGATCTGTACGTGTATAAGAGAGAGGGAAGAAGCAGGACTGCATAGAAAAGAAGTTGAGCTGCAAGGTAGTGTCAACCTAGTCTCCCCTAACCTCATGTATGGATTTTTAAAGGTGTTCCATGCTGAGTTGAAATGGCCAAGATTTTTAGTCCCTCAGTGGATCAGTGAGAATAACTATGAGACTACTCCTGCTTTCATTCCTTTATTTCTAGATCCATTTCTTCCTTTTACAGGGTCATAGAAGATGGTTCTGATTCTCCTAGAGTACTACCCATGCTTAAACTGCATCTGCAGTATACCATACCAACACTATTAGGCTAGAAGTTTCTTCATGGTGCTGCCTCTGATGTGACAAATAAATCTCAGTCAGGGACATACTCCTGCCCCTTCTTTTCTGACAAGTGAGTCTAGTGTAATGTTATCCTATAGGGATCCCACTCTGATGGATCAAATACTTCATGAGCTCTCAGAGACAGGCATTCTGATTGGAACTTGTAGACAGGAAAGGCAAAACCATGCTCAGAACACTTGTTTGTTTGTTTTTTCTGTTAGAACAGATCTTTGGCCCTTCCAGGATAGAAATATCTCAATGTAGTCAACTTGCCACCAATGGCTGGCTGGTTTCCTTGAAAATAGTGCCATATTGGGGGCTTTGTATTAGTATTTCTGGCTGGCAGTTTGGACATTCAGTGGCAGCAGGAGCCTACTCAGCCTTGGTAAGTGGGAATCCATGCTATTTATTAGAGCCGTGCATATCTTCAATTCTCCCACCATGACCATTCCATGAATGTGCCCATGTGCAAGCACTGGGTTGGCCAATGACCAAGACTAGATGATGTCAAATGGCCAAGTAATTTTGTCTACTTGGTTGTTCCATGCCTCTTCCACGACACATGCTCTCTGATGATTGTTTACATATAACACAAAGATCTTCGTGCTTCCCATGTATCCATCCACATCCTTTTGTTGCCATTGTCCATGAGTTTATATATATTCCAACCTCAAGCTACTCCTCTCACACAAAGTGGATAACAGGTACAGTGCCAGAAATTCTGTCCTCGCTATCTTTCAATGCCTCTCCTGAGTGAAGTTGCAATGTAGCTGCTGCCCATTTTCAACTTGTACCCAAGCTGAAAGATGACCTGCTACATCTGTAAATTTCTGTTGTCTAGTTGTAAGGTTGTAGAAGCATTATATTCTGCACCTGGGAATACTTCTCTAATCCATTTACTGGGTAATATAGAAGGTTGCCATCATTGAAGGGTGCAGAGCAAAATAATGTTCTGCAGTAGTTCCCTGCTGTGTTGTAAGCAGCCCAGATGTCTATAGGGATGGGCTGAGGGAGGGGCACTGATGCAATAGCAGGTGACATGGGGATCTACCTGCTCATGCAGCTTGCTTATGTCCTTAGTTCTGTTCATGCTTGATTTCAGATGTACCACTTTCCTTTCACAATGGATTCCTACTGAAACTGCCCTAGTTTACATTTTAGTGGATCTTGACAGAACCCAGTTCCAAATACATAGTCACTTGGTGTCATACACTCCATCTCTACCAGAATCCTGTAGCACAACAGGAGTTATAAGGCACACATTTGTCTACCATGAGATCATAGTCTAACTACAGAATCCTAAGGGCCTGAATTTTTATTCCGTCTAATTTGCCATAAATGCCGCACAGCATCATTTCCCATCACTCATACCTGTAATATAATAGAGTCTGCCGGGTCTTTTGGGCCAACCAGCAGGGATCTGCTGCAGAACCCTTCCTTACTCTGCACCCCATCAATGATGGCAGTTTTCTGTGTTACCCAGTAAATGGGTTGGAGCAGTGCAGAATAAAGCCCCACAAGGGGCTTAGCAGGCATTGTAGTTTCTTCTTCATGGTGGAAGGTCCAAGATGCAATAATTTGCCTTTCATTTTGAGTCCTGGTATACTCATGACTACTAGGTGGTGACATTTTTTCCAATGTGATAGACCCTTGAATTTTTGTAGGGCTTATCTTCCACCAACAGACACATAGGTGCCTTGCCAAGGCCTCCAGCAAACCAGCCACTTTTTGCTTCTCTGACTCTATTATCATAAGTTCCTCAATGCAGTGGATCAGTCTGTTATTCTGGGGGATATCCACATGGTCCAAGTCTCTTCAGACTATGTTATGATAGACTATATTATGATAGAAGGTAGCAGATTTAACATAGCCCTGGGAAAACTGTAAATATATATTGTTTTCCATGTGAATGTTTTTGTTGTTTGTTTCTTTGGGTTTTTTTTTTTTTTTTTTTTTTTTTCTGATTGGAATAGAAAAGAATGCATTTGCCAGCTCAGGGCCCTCATTCCATATACCTGAGGCCATGTTAATCTGCTAGTAAATTTACATTTGACACAGCAGCTGCAAACAAGACTACTACTTGGTTGAGTTTGCAATAGTCTCCTGGGATCCTCTAGAATTCATCTGACTCCTTTAGTGGCCAGATGTGTAAATTAAATGGACAAGCATTAGTGCATGTATTTGTTTTCTATTGCTCTGTAACAAATTACCACAAACCTGGTGGCTTAAACAACAGCAATGTATTATCTTACAGTTCTCAAGGTTGAAATCTAAAATGGGTCTCACTGGGCTAAAATCAAGGAATTTCTGAAATTCTTTTCCTTTCATTTCCCAGCTTCTAAAGGCTGTCAATATTCCCCTGGCTTTTGGTCCCCAGCAATGGCTGGTCAAGTCTTTCTCATGGTGCATCACTGTGACACCCTGACTCCTCTTCCTTTTCCACATTTAAGGTGAGCTGATTAGCAACTTTAATTCCATCTGCAACCTTAATTATCCCTTGCCATGTAACATAACATAGACAAAGTTCCGGGGATTATGACCTAGACATCCTGCGGAGGTGGGGGGGTGGGCGGGGAGGGTGGTGGGGGACTATTACTATGCACACAACAATTCCTCTTTCCCAAGAATGGAGAAGGACTTGGAAGAATTATTACCGTGATAACTGTCATGGTGTTGCAGGGGCCTTCTTATTGATCCAGCCTCCATTTCAGTCAATGTGGTCCAGCTCTGAAAATTGGTTCAAATCTGGATTCAAACAAAATATCATGGGTTTTAATTATGATAATTGCTATTGCTCTCAACTGTCTGGTCATTCATCCTTGATTTCTTATGATGATACAAACCAAGTAGTACCTATGTTGGCTCTAATCTGTTATGTCCCCAGTGTCACCTGTTCAATTAACCATGTGTATAACCCTCTTCAGGTCAGTTAGCTCCCCTTGGCTGTGATTCCAACTCTGTGGCTCATTATAATAATTACATACACCTGGCTTCTTTCAGTTAAGTGCTGCCACCTGGCCTCTATTGTTTTGGGTTCCCATCAGCCCAGTTCTACAATAGTCTTTCCTCCCATCAGTCCTGGCTTACAGAGAGGCACTGAATATTTTTAGTGATGCTGGTACCCCCTCACCAGAATGTTCTCTATGGCCTGGGTGGGTGGTGTGTCTTCTCAGTGGACCTATGGAAAAAGAACTTCTAGTTGCCTCACATAGTATACCCACTTCAGCATGACCACTTCCTAGGGTCTTTTAATTCCTTCCTCCACTGTATCCAATGCAATTCTGTCATTTCAAGTTTGCAAGTCATCACTTATTATGCTTCTAGAAGTCATCCTAGTAGCAAGTCCATACCATCTCCAGGGGACTTTGCCAGATAAATCTTGTATCTCAAATCAATAAACTCTCCACTAGTCAATATTATGTCATTGCCTGATCAAGCACTCTCAGATCTGGTCTCAGTGTAGCAGCTCCTGCAGGTACATGCTGTCTAGATCTATAGTTCCTCTGGTGTATAGTCCTGGGAATTCCTCCCTTCTCAGGCCCGGCATATCTCTGGCTATGTATGACTTCACTCAACATATAGACCTAATGACCAGGAAAGGATGTGGAAATAGATCCTGAAGGAACTACCTATTGTCTTGCCTGAGAGACACCTCTAAATTGTTTTCAGGCAAGGGAGAAATGCTAACTTTTAATATGGTGGGACGACCTACTGATGCAAAATAAGAGAGTTCTGGGATTTCAAAATTTGGAGAGATTGCTGAAGAGATGTTCTCATCACAAGGCCCTGACCTTGGCATCAAACCTAACATGGTTGGGAATTAAACATTCTCTGGAGCTCAGACACTATCTATTCCTAGGCCTGGTCCACAGCTTTCTCTACAGGACATAGGAGCCTCTTTCTAAGCTTAAAGGCAGGCCCTCTGGCTTTTACATTTAGCTTCCAATTGCCTTTTAAAGCTTACAGCTTTTCCTGTTTTTCTTTTTCTACAAGGATGATTACAAAGCTTTAGCATCAGAATAACATGGAAGATTCGTCAAAACTCACATTACTGAACTCTAGCTCCAGAACTTCTTACTGTATAAGTCTGTAATGGAGTCCCAGAATTTGTATTTTTCATAAGCTCCCAGTAGATATTGTGCTTTAAGAAACATTAACTTAAGGTATCAATGGCTTTCACCAAGAGCCATCTAATCCCATTGCCTTTAGAGTTACTATTTCCCTTATACTTCTCAAATGCTTGATAAATCACGCAATCTATTATATTTCCTTCCACTGGATATACCATTGCAATTCATCATCAATAAGAGTTTTAATAATTGTACCTTATGCCAGGGACTATCTGTACTCCACCCACCACCAATGATGAGGTCTATATTGCTAGCTGGTCAGAGAACAATCCATATCTAAATCCCCACCATATCACCTGCTTTCTCATACTATTTCTGCCACCAACTCTTCTAAGCTGAGTTCTCTTTAAGCAGTGTTAGGACAAGTTTAGAAGTCAGGGTATATTTTAGGAATCATCTCAGGGAAAGAAAACAGAATGGGACAGAAGGAGAAATTGAACTGTGATGAGGGCTTGATAACACATTGGCCAATGCCATGAGAGCTTTTGTAGCATACTGATTTATGAAGGTAATAAATCACATTGGGAAGACACTGCTGGGGTCTTATACCCCAACTCAAAAAGTCATTAAATGTAAGTTATCTTAGGAAGGCATGACTTTGAGTGAGGTTGTCTCTGCTATTGAGGCAAACCCTGAAGCTGAAGACTGTTTGTTGGCTACTTGGGCAACAAGTTCTTCCTTGAAGGGACATACAGGTGACATATCTCCACATGACTATGGGGAGATGAAAATGACTGTGAAGTGATTATAAGCTGTGTTCTATTGTAGTTGAACACAATAAGTATGTTATTTAAAAATTATTTTTTTTATCTAAAAATTATGTAGGGGCACTTGGCTGGTTCAGTCAGTGGAGTGTGTGACTCCTGATCTTGGGGTTGTGAGTTTGAGCCTCATGTTGAGTGTACAGATTCCTTAAAAAAAATTTTTTTAAATAAAAATTATTTTTAAAGTTTTAAAAAATACTTTTAAGAAACAAAACAGAATAACATATGGGAGGGAGGAAAAAAGAAAAAAAGAGGAGGAAACAAACCATAAGAGACTCTCAATGATATAGAACAAACTGAGGGTTGATTGAGGAAGGTGGGTGGGAGATGGGCTAGATGGGTGATGGGTACTAAGGAGGGCACTTGTGATGAGCAGTGGACGTTGTGTGTAAGTGATGAATCACTGAACTCTATCTACTCCTGAAACCAATATTGCACTGTATGTTAACTAACTAGAATTTAAATAAAAATTTGAAAAGAGAAAAAAAGTTTTTAAAATACTAACAAAAGTTTAAACAAACAAAAAATACTAATAAAAGAAAAATAATGAAAGAAATAATGAAAGGAAAGAAGTTCCTTTAAGCCAAGGAACAACAGAATCTTTAGATTTAATCTGAAACAGGAATAATGAAAAAGGAAGCACTTATGACCATTCAAGTAAGATTTCTAAGTTCCAGAAATAAATTTATTTATAAAAATAATCCCAAATGATCAAGACTCAGATGAGTTTATACTTTTCATCTTCGTCATGGGATACAAAAAGTCAATGGAATAATTTCTACAGAGTTCTAAAGGAAAGGGATTTTGAACTAAATTCCATGCAAAATTTCATACAAAGGAGATCAATCATCACTGAAATGTGAAAACAAATGAAAAATTTTATTCAACGAAGTATTCAGAAACTTTACTGCTCACACAATCTTTCTGAAAAACTCCAAGACATATTCCTACAAATAAATTATCTTAAAAAAGGAAGACACAAGATACAAGAAATAGTATTAAGCAAAGAAACTAGTAAACATATAAATACATATAAAAATGTTAATTTGGACATAAAGCTTAATAAAGTATTGTTTAAATACCATTTAAATAAAATAACTATAATAGAAAAGCCTCAAAAATATAATTAAAATTCAAAATGATTTCAGCAAAATAGGGATTTTAGTGGAGGAGGATGAGAGTAGAAACATACTAAAGTTGTATCTTCTGTAGAAGACAGTGTAGTAATTTTGACTCCAGGGAAGATTCTGATCAGGGATGGGCTCATTATTGACCCAATATTTATGACCAGACAGGAGTTTCTCTGCTTAGCCACCGTGAGTGACCTTCCCATTTCTGTGATGGTGAAGGTGCTGGTATAGTGAGTGAGGGTCCCACATGGAGTGAGGGAGGAAGTTTCCTGAGAACCAAAAAGAAGGGGAACCAGGAAGCCAAAATTTCTAAGTATCCCAGACCACAACAAATGACATTTTCCCAAGTCACTAAAGGCAAAATAAATAAACAACAACAAATCAATCAAATCTGTAAATACTAGGAAACGTGATAAAAAGAAACCAATGAGGAGCACCTGGATGGCTCAGTCAGTTGGACATCTGACTCCTGGTCTCAGCTCAGGTCGTGATCTGAAGGCTTATGAGTTCGAGCCCCAAGTCAGGCTCTGTGCTGGCAACACAGAGTCGGCTTGGGATCCTCTCTCTCTGCCCCTTCCCTTTTCTCTCTCTCTCTCTTTTTCAAAAGACATACATACATACATAAACAAACTTAAAAAAAATAAAAAGAAACCAATGAACATGATAAATCAAAGGCATAAAGGAAGATGGTAAAAATAAAATTAGAATATTAGTAATCAATATGTCTTCTTTGGAAAAATGTCTATTCATCTCTTCTGCCCATTTTTTAATTGGATTTTTTTTTTGGACGTCGAGTTTTATAAGTTTTTTGTGTATTTTGGATACTAACCATTATCAGATATGCCATTTGCAAATACTTTCTCCCATTCCTTAGGTTGCCTTTTAGTTTTGTTCATTATTTCCTTCACTGCGCAGAAGATATATTCTGATGAGGTCCCAATAGTTTATTCTTGCTTTTGTTTCCTTTGCTTCAAGTGACATATCTAGAAAGAAGTTGCTATGGTCAATGTCAAAGGGGTTACTGCCTGGGTTCTTCTCTAGGATTTTTATGATCACAAGGGAAATATAAATCAAAACTACAATAGATATCACCTCACACATGTCAGAATGGCTAAAATCAACAACACAAGAAGCAATAGATTGGCAAGCATGTGGATAAAGTCAACCCTCTTGCACTGTTGATGGGAATACAAACTGGTGCAGCCACTCTGGAAAAGAGAGAGGTTCTTCAAACAGTTAGAAATGGAACTACCCTATGATCCCGGAATTGCACTACTGGGTATTTACCCAAAGAATACAAAAATACTAATTCAAAAGGATACACACATCCTGATATTTATAGCAGCCTTATCTACAATAGCCAAATTATGGAAATAGCCCAAGTGTCCATCGACTGATGAATGGATAAAGAAGAGAAGATGTGAGGTATATATATACAATTTTTATTTTATATTTATAATGGAATATTACTCAACCATAAAAAAAGAATGAAATCTTGCCATTTGCCATGACATTAATGGAGTTAGAGGGCATTACACTAAGTGAAATAAGTCAGTCAGAGACAGACAAATACCATTTGATTTCACTCATCTGCAGAATTTAAGAAACAATACAAATAAACTAAGGGAGAAAAAAGAGAGAAAGACAAACCAGGAAATAGATTCTAAAGTATAGAGAACAAACTGATGGTTACCAGAGGGGAGGTTTGTGGGAGAATGAGTTAAATAGATGATGGGAATTAAGGAGGGCATTTATTGTGATGAGCACTGGTTGTGGTATGAAAGTGCTGAATCACCATATTGTACACCTGAAACTAATGTTACACTGTATGTTAACTAACTGGAATTTAAATTAAAAAAATTTCTAAACATGTTAATAATCACAATAAATATGAATTATTAAGATTTCCTTTTAAGGGATGCAACTTATCTATATTCTATTTATAAGAATCATATCTAGTACAAAATGATGCCAAAAGTTTGAAAGTAAATAGGTGTATGAGGAGAATTTTAACAAGAAAAAAATATTTAGTGGTAATTAAAATATACAACATAGAATTCAAAAGGATAAGGTGTTAACTAAACAAAAGAACATTTTATGTTGGAAAAAAAGTTATGATTCACCAAGAGGATATTATATTCATCCAACTTGGTGGATCAAACAACGTAACATAAAAATGTATGAGGCTAAAAGTATGAGTAATAAGAATGATTAACAGAAACCACAGCATAATGGATGACTTCAATATAACTCTCTTAGATATGACTATATCAAGGAGAGAAAAAAGATATAACATCTATTTATTAATAAACATATGGGCACCTAAAATGTATGCAATTTTAGAATCTTCAATGTGAAATCTTTAAAAAATAAAGACTCATGCAGTTTTTTTAAAAAAATGAAGGCCTCAAAACTACAAACTACTACAAAACTACAAAACTATTTCTAAATTGTATAAATATATAAATACCCTGGGAAACAGTAGTATAAATAAAAAGGAATCCATGGGGTTTTAATCCTTCTTCCTTGATCTTTGATACTGATTTTAACTAATGCTATAATAAGTACTTACATATTTAAGTCTGGGGATGGGTGATTGAGTAGATAGATAGATAGGTAGATAGATAGATGCAGATAAATAGAGCTTTGAGAACCAATCCTCAAATATTTGTTTTATCCTTGTATATCTACTCCATCTAATACTATCTCACAGTTTATGAACCAGTACAAACCAATTTAAAATTTGTTAATGTATTTTGACCAAAAACATATCTCTTAAATTTTATTTTTAAATTTTGAATCTGTGTGTGAAATTGTTTTAAATATGGAAATATAAGCCAAGATTTATCTTTTGAAACTTAAAGGACTTAGTTTTGGGGTCACACAAATCAGCAAATGTAGAGATAATGTAGACTTCTTGATCATAAAAACAATCATGCTCTCACCACAGAGACTATCAATACCACCAACATTCATATTGTTCTGGATTCACAGGATCATGTGCTTTATACACTGCACAATATGTATTATGAAGAAGAGCTTATACATTTACATTTATTTATTTTTGAGAGACAGAGACAGAGCGTGAGCAAGGGAGGGGCAGAGAGAGAGGGAAACACAGAATCAGAAGCAGGCTCCAGGCTCTGGGCTGTCAGCACAGAGCCCGATGCGGGGCTCAAACCCACCAACCGTGAGATCATTACCTGAGCCAAAGTCGGACGCTTAACAGACTGAGCCACCTAGGAGCCCCAAGAGCTTATACATTTAAATGCATCATGTAGAAATGATAACCATTTATAGGACTTAAGACATGGCTCACAACAACAAAATGGAACCCCCTTATAGTGAAATAACTAGAAGTTATTTTAAAACGATGAAACGTTGGGGCGCCTGGGTGGCGCAGTCGGTTGGGCGTCCGACTTCAGCCAGGTCACGATCTCGCGGTCCGGGAGTTCGAGCCCCGCGTCAGGCTCTGGGCTGATGGCTCAGAGCCTGGAGCCTGTTTTCGATTCTGTGTCTCCCTCTCTCTGCCCCTCCCCCGTTCATGCTCTGTCTTTCTCTGTCCCAAAAATAAATAAACGTTAAAAAAAAAAAATTAAAAAAAAAAAATAAAACGATGAAACGCATTATCAAAATGGAATGAAAATACATTTTGTATCTCAAGTGGTCTTAATATCATGAGTATTATGAATTCGCAGACCAAATAAGGATGAATTGAATTATGCCTCGATACTTTTTTTTTGTGGCAGTCTGATCAAGGCTACCCTAACAAAGACCTCAACAATTTACTCTTTCAAGGTGGTAGTGCACTTGTGGGGCACCTGGGTGGCTCAGTCAGTTGGGCGGCTGACTTTGGCTCAGGTCATGATCTCACAGCTCATGAGTTTGAGCCCCGTGTGGGGCTCTGTGCTGACAGCTCAGAACTCGGAGCCTACTTCGGATTCTGTGTCTCCTTTTCTCTCTACCTCTCCTACGCGCGCTCTCTCTCTCTCTCTCTCTCTCTCTCTCTCTCTCAAAAATAAATAAACATTAAAAAATTAAAAAAAAAAAAAGGTGGTAGTGCACTTGCAATCTAAACCTCTCCCACATCACTGTCCCCACTCACAGGCTGTTCCAAGTCAGCATCCTGCTGCTTACTGGAAAAACACTAAGGGATACAGAAGCAGTAGTTCATCTTCAGAAAATCACCTTACAAACATAATGCCAAGTTTTGTTCCTATTTCACAAATGATGAGTTTGATAAAATGAGGGATAAATGACTTACCCTGACCAGGCTAGTCAGTGGACAAGTTAAAACAAGATTCTATGAGAAGCAATTCACAGTGCACAGAAACAAAGGGTGGCAGGAAGAAGGAAATTAGACAATATCTCAAAGAATATAATGATAGAACTATACATAGTAATGCAATAGTATGTATGCAATGCCCATTACATACATACAAAAATATTTTTTGAGTGAAAATTTAAGTAAACCTTACAGGAATCAAAGGTTAATTAATTAAAACAGTCAAATAAAGCTTTGAAAGTTTGATAAGAATTAGAAATATATGCACTACAATATAGCATGAAGTTGGGGAGACAAAAGCACTCTGAATTTTATAAATCTCTTTTTGACCTAGGACCTTAAACTTTCTCCACCAACTCTTTCATAACACTACCAAAAGGTTATGAATTCTGAGGGATTTGATTCTGAGGTTCTAGGTATAGAGATGAGGAGAAAAAGCAGAATTTAAGAGGTGACACGAAAACCAGCAGGTAAGATCATCTGGCTATCAATGCTTTCTTAACTGGCATTTTCCTTTCTAAATTTTTTTTTTTAACGTTTATTTATTTTTGAGACAGAGAGAGACAGAGCATGAACGGGGGAGGGGCAGAGAGAGAGGGAGACACAATCGGAAGCAGGCTCCAGGCTCTGAGCCATCAGCCCAGAGCCCAACGCGGGGCTCGAACTCAAGGACCGCGAGATCATGACCTGAGCTGAAGTCGGGCGCCCAACCGACTGAGCCACCCAGGCGCCCTGCATTTTCCTTTCTAAAGCAAGAAGAACTAAAATCAAAAAGTCAAAAAGGTAAGTGTTGTACATTGGAGAGTAGCTAAATCATTGAGAGAATGGAATGGAATATAAGAAAATTTTGATTCACTATCCAGCTCCCTATTCCATTCCCAACTCGCCCAGTATTTTTGAGTCAGTAATGTCCATGGTTTTTCTGGATATCATCTCCTCTCCACATACACTGAGCTTCCATCTTTATAACAAAACTATACCAAGTGAAAGCCTCATTTAGACATAATAATATGATGACTGATATGGTTGATTTTAGCTATACCATCTTATTTATTTTTTATTTATTTCCATTTTTTTGTTCCTACAGTCTTCCTCTCCTGCCTACTCTTGGGTTAAAAATATTTTTATTCTACCATTTTATCAACTCTTGATTTTTGGAGGTTTTGTTTTGTTTTTTGCTCTGCATTTTTTTCCCCATTTTTTTTGGTAGACATTTGTAGTTGTTACTTTATAGATTTCAACAAGAATTATTAACTCTGTCTTCCTTACATTGTTATTTTTTACTTTATAAACAGATTCTACTTTGAGCTATTGTCATTTTTTCCAGGTATGTCTCATATTATAAACTTGACATCATTTTTACACTTGTTTTATACAGCTAATAGTATTTTAAAGACACTTTATAAACAGTTTCTAAATATATATTTACCCATTCTTTCCAGTTCTCTTCCTGCATATCTGAGCTTCCAGCTAGGATCATTTGTCCTCAGATTAAAGAATCTCCTTTAGGGTTTATTGCAGTGCTATTTCTGCTGCTAATGTCTCAGTTCTGTTTGTTTGGATATGTCTCTTTTGCCTTATTTTTCTAAAGAATATTTTCACTGGGTATAGAATTCTAGATTGGCAGTTTTTCTTTTATTACTTTGGAGATATCATCTACTTGTCTTCTAGTTTCCACTGTTCTTGGGGGAAGTTTGATGTCATTCTTTTTTTTATTTAAGTATAGTTAACTCATACTCTTACATTAGTTTTGGGTGTAGTCTGATATCATTCTTATTGATTTTACTCTGAATATCATGTTTCCCCTTCTGAGTGCTTATAAGATTTTCTCTCTTGTCATTGGTTTCTAGCAATTTAACTATGATGTGATTTTCCATATATAATCTTTTTTTTTGTTTATTTATTTATTTTGAGAGAGAGAGAGAGAGAGAGAGCAAGTGGGGGAGGAGCAGATAGAGAGAGGAAGAGGGAATCCCAAGCAGGCTCTGAGTTATCAGTGTGGAGCCCCCTGCAGGGCTCAAACTCACAAACCATGAGATCATAACCTGAGCCAAAATAGACACTTAACCAACTGAGCCATCCAGACAACCCTCCATCTATATAATCTTCTATTTGGCTTTTACAGAGTTTATTGAATTGTGAAATGATGTCATTTAGCAGTTTTAGAAAATTCTTGGCTTGCATTATCTCTGATGAGACTTCTATATGGATCTTATTTTATCCTTCTGTATGTAATGTGTGTGTGGGGGGGGGGGGTTGCTCTGTT
Source organism: Herpailurus yagouaroundi (assembly GCF_014898765.1). NCBI lineage: Eukaryota > Metazoa > Chordata > Mammalia > Carnivora > Felidae > Herpailurus > Herpailurus yagouaroundi. The sequence continues at coordinate 104,657,177 of NW_024412376.1, forward strand.
TTTAAGATTTCATCTTATCATTGATTATTCAGCAATTGGATTGTAGTATCTTTTGATGTTATCTGTTTTTTAGCCTTTTGGGAGCTCCTTGTGTTTATTGGATATGTGGGTTTCCAGTTTACTTCAAATTTGGGAAATTGGGCATAAGTATTTCTTGAAATAATTTTTATATCCCCTCCTACTTCTGGGACTATAATTAGGTATATGTTATATTCCTTGTTTTTGTTTTGCAGTTCAGCGAATCTCTTAATTGGTTGCATCTTTTTATTCCTGTACTGTATTTTGAGTAGTTTCTACTGCTAAAACTTCATTTTTCTGATCTTTTTTTCTAGTTCCTCCTCTGCTGTTAATCTCATCCAATGAATTTTTTATTTCAGATTTTACATTTTTCTGCTCCTGATTTCCATTCAATCTTTAATAAAGTTCCTTCCTCATTATGTTCATGTTTTCCTCTCAATTCTTGGGTGTTAATAACACACATGTTAAAGCTCTTGTCTGTGAATTCCATCTCTATTACTTCTTGTCCTGTTACTATTGACTGATTTTTCTTCTTCTTTTTTTTAGTTTATTTATTTATTTTCAGAGAGAGAGAAAGGGCACAAGTGTATGCGTGGGTGAGGAGCAGAGAGAGAGAGGGAAAAAGAGAGCATCCCCAGCAGGCTCCACACCGTCAGTGTGCAGCCCAATGCCAGACTCAAACTCACAAGCCGTGAGATCATGACCTGAGCTGAAAGCAAGAATTAGACACTTAACTGACTGAGCCACCGATGTGCCCAATTTTTCTTCTGATTATAGGTCACATTTCACTGCTTCTTTGTATATGTAGTACTTTGATTAGATTTTGGACATTGTGAGTATTACATTGTTAATTTCTAGATTTTTCTTGTCCAGTGTTGAAATTTGTGGTACCATTTAATTAAGTTACTTAAGTTACTACAAGTTAAATTGCATACAGATCAGCTGGACCTTTTTGAGTCTTGTCTTTATACTTTATTAATATAGGTCTAGAGTAACGTTTATTCAAGAGCTAGTTTAGCTATACCATTAATTCATGATCCTCTGGATTCTCCATGAATGTCCCAGGAATTCAACAATGTCTCTCCATTCTGGATAATGAGAATTCAAATGTCTCCTGCCAATGTTAAGTCTGGAAATTGTTTTGTTTATAGCACCCTTCTTTCTGGACTCATAAGGATTTCACAAATGCACAGTTCAGTATTTACTGACTAATTCAAGGGGACTTTCTTTTCTCCACTATTCATCCCCACAAGTACCAGCCACCTCCACTTCCTCCAAACTCTGTCAATTAAGTGAGATCACCAGGCTCTGCTTGGGTTCTCCTTCCCTACATCATAGTCTAGAAAATGCTTCCAAGTGAAAATCAGGGTGATTGTAGGACTCAGCTTCTTTCTTTCCCTCCTCTCAGGGATCAGGTCATATTCTTGCACTGTCAATTGCCCAATGTCTAACAACAGCTGTTTCAATATTTTGTTCAGTTTTTAGCTATGTACAGTGGGAAGGAAAGTCTGGTACCAGTTACTCACCAAGTCCAGAAGTGGAATTCTATACTATCTTTTATAAAGGAAAACTCAAAATGTTAAAAATTAACAGAAACAAAATCTCCTGGATGATTCAAAGAAGTTTTGTCAATAATTATTTGAGGTTTGAAATTTGTTGGTTGGGGTTTTTGTTGTTTTTTATTTTTTATTTTTTGATTTTTGATGGTTACTTCAGTTAGTTATCTAGATTTTTATAATCACTTAGAATCCACTGTTGTCTTTCTCTGGTCTGAAATGTTCTATCTATTTCACGTCTATTCATATTAAAATCCTCTGGGTAGAATTAGACCATTTTTAATATGATAGCATTGATTAACAGTGATAGGTTCATGATAATCTTCTAGAAAATTGTTCACTGGGGATGTTGGCTTTTATTTATCTTAGAACACCAAATGGTAGAATCATAAGAGGACTTTCAGAACATCTGTCCCAATCCTCTAATTTTACTCATAAGGAAATTGTGTTCTAAAAATTTCAAAAACTAACACAAATTATGTAGTGTGTGGTTTGCAATATTAGGACCACTACTCATATTTCCCTGTCTAAATTCAGTTTTTGTTTTGTGTTTGTGTGTGTGTGTGTGTGTTTGTTTTACTTAATCACACTACTTTTCTCGCCAGAAATGGAATTTGTATAATAGGCTTTCTCATTCACTTCATTTGCTTAATAAGATTAATATCAATAAAAGAAAAATTGCTTTCTCCAATTTTTTCCATCATTTCCTATTTCTGACATCTTTTTATTGTTGCTAAAGTTCTTTTTGTGTTTCATAAGGCATTAAGGAAGACTGATACCAGCTTAATCATCATATTCCTCCTGCTGGAAAAAATAACTAACTACAGGCATTAAGAAGGTATTCAGTCAACACATCAGACAGGGAAGGTTGTGCTAGTTGTTAAGGTACCCGAGAAGTAGGCACAAAAGAGACTGTGAAGACACAACTGCACATAAAAAGTATTTAGGGCACAATATGAAACTCTCCTTTTCATCTCTGATGCCAAAAATCTTTGCCGTTCTCCTTTAATATAAAGGTATATGACCCTGAGTCAAAAAATACCTATAGAGTATTATCGAAGATGAGAAACCTGTGCAGTACTTGTTGAAGACAGAGGATACCTAAATATGTTATCAATGCTTTATCATACTATCAAACAACATATCAAGGAAGTGAGTGAGAACAATAGTGCTGACTGCCACATCATAATAGGTAATGTCTAACAGTCCCTTTGGGGAAGGTTCCCTCTGAATCAGGACCATGCCCTAGACCTTATGCTTCCTACTGTGCAACCTAAAACCCACTCAGCTTCCTTGAAAGTCAGTCTGCATCTATGCGGATTTTCTTCTTAACTCTATATGCAGACAGCTTAAGCTATTTTCAAGTCACTTACAAGAAGAAAAATAAATAAATTCTACAAGAATTCAAAATGCACTAATTTCCATGATGTGAATGATTAGGTTTTTTTTTAAATCAACAACAAGCAAGGAATAATTAAAAGCCTCCCCTCATACAAATTATTCATCTTGGATGTAATTTTGCCATTAACAAGACTTAAAAATGGTGCTTACTAGTTTACGAGGTTAGATAGAAAAGAGTAAATTTTTTATTAAGTCTCCCAGAGTTACTTATTGACTATCTTTTTCCTCCTCCCTCATAACAACATGGCATTGTTAATAAAATAAATCAAATGTTATATAGCCATTTACGTCCCAGACTTCCTTAGCTCACCCCAAAGGCAAAGATATAGCCACTTATTTTGTTTTGTTATAGTCTAACTACTTTCTGAGTCAGGGGGAAAAATGAGAACTCTTTTAGAATAGCAGGTAATATCAACTAACATAATTAAACACTTGTGGTAAGCAGGCCCTGTGCTAAACACTTCTACTTACATTATCCTATTTAATCCTCACAACAACCCTACGAGTTAGGTACTATTATTGCCCCATTTCCTTAATGAGGAAACCAAAGCCTGGGTTTCTCTGATATTACAGAATTGATAAGTGCTGGAAGGCTGACTTCAACTCTAAAATCTATGCTTTTAACCACTCTGTTCCTCACTCCATGCCTTTACCGAGAACTTACTGTGTCAGCTCCTTTACATGGCCACTTTTAAAGTACCAAAAGAGGAGATAGATAAATCACCACAATGGCTAACAGACAGTGTTGTGTTCAGCTTCCCGCAAGCAGCTGCTATTTATAAACATTTCTCTCATACAAAAGAAAATACATTTGAATGCTAAAAGTAGAGGAGGATGATATTTAAGAGAAAGACTTGAATAGTCTCTAATTCACACACACAAAAGTAAACCATCTGCAAATTTCAGTATTTTATATATTTTAATTACAAATTACTTAGGATGTTTGAGAATTACAACACTTCACAGTGTCAAGACACTTAAGAATACTAATCTGAAGAATTACCAAATATCAAATAAATAATTACGGTATTTTGTTGTCAAGTCATAGGTTCTAAGCCCTAGTGTACTAATAAGCATATAAATAATATTGGCCTTATTTGTAATATCCAGTCAGAGCTGGCTATCATTGTGACATATTGAGATCACTAGTCCCTGTTAATAGTTCTTCTGCAGCCCAAGACATGAAAAAATCAAATGAGATTCATGCATGTAACTAATCCCACTAGAGTTACAAGTACTAAGTACAGTGTGTGCTTCATTTATTTTCCACAACAGTAAAGATGCTTTGGATGTCTCCATCATGATTCCTCTCTTCTTTTACCCATTCCAGTTACACAGCCATGGCACTGAGGAACTTGTATATATTCAATAAATGCAATCTACAGCAAAGAAAGGAAGGAATTTGCTTCTGAGTAAGGGACATTGGCAAGGAAAACCACTCTATCCACTAATTCTGAAGGGAAAGAAATATAAAAATTGGAAAAATGGTGATTGTGATGGAATTTGCTTGTTAGAGTCAAAGAAGCTCCTACTGGAATATGAATCTACCACTTAATCATTTGTAACCCCTTGGGCAAGTTACTTAAACTCTATTTCCTCAGGTATTAAATGGGACTGATAATGAGTACTTTGCAGGACTGTTATAAGAAATAGAGATGATGTTTTAAACAGGCCCAAAACAGTGCCTCAGACATAATAGTAACTAAATAAATACAGGCAGAAACTCTATATAACTCTTTCTAATATGGTGTTGATTTTGCCAATAACATTGATGACAACAATAGTTATCATACCTGATTTATAGCCTCTCAAACAGAAAGTTTCCATGACCGTGGAATAACCCTAATGGCCATTCATGAAGATGTTTGAGAAGTTAGACTTACACAGTATGAATGTTTCACTGATAAAGAGAATACAATCTACCTGAAATTATTCTTATCTTCTATATTCTTAGCTATAAATCTGGAGAATATATGTTACTGATAGAATTGGTTACTAAAAAGAAAATCTTCCATTAGATCTACCCTATCCCCAACTGCTACTTAGACCCAAGTTGTAGTAGTTCAGACTTATTTGGTTTCTTTTGGAATGCAGGTGTCTTATCTTTGCCATCTGACTTCCTGTTGCATCATTGTTCTTTCTTTAGCAAAGTAAGATGGTCTACCTCCAAGTTTAATATAACTGAATGGACTTGTGGCTATCAAGTAAGCACATTAAAAATATACCCAAGGCCTTTTGGGACTATCATTAAATAACTACCCTGTAGCTCACAGTGCCCCAAAATAGCACTTCATATCCTATTACCTGAAGGAATTAAAAAAAAAAAAAAAACCATATATCAGAACACAGTTCTAAGTTACAAAGACAGAAGGTTTCTGCAGTTTAAAATGACCTAAAACTCCCTCAAACAAAACTGAAGGAGATCAAAGTTTTGGCCCAGCAACTTTGAATATCAGATGAAATGCCCCAGTTGGGTTCGTTTGATTATTCTTCTTTAGCCTGATTGTTTCTTTCTATCACTTTGTGCCATTAATGGAGAAATTAATCTTTGAAGTTCTCATGGCTCAGCATTTTCAATTATTCATTCCAGCTAAGGAATTTTTTTAAGAAAAGCTCAGTGTTCTCAGTTACGATAAGCCTACCAGCAGACACTGATACCCAACCTAAACTGTTACCCAAAAACAGCATCTCCTCCATAGAAATTTTTCTGAGGATTTAAAAAATCCATTCAGCCGCTTATTTCCTTTCTTAAAATCCAAACCCATAATCAGCTTAAATCATAAAAATTGTTTAATAAGCATTTTAACAATTTTTTCCTAAAGAGTATTTTCAAAAAGGAGAGCAATGGAAATAGAAAAGGAAATGTGGAAGAATAAATACTATACTCTTTTTTAAGACTAGTTCTATTATAATCATGATAATCTAAAATATACTTGTCTTAATATATCATCTGGCTAGACCTTAGGAATATATCAAGCTCTTCTAGTTTAAAAACAAACAAATAAATAAAACAAAAAAACCTTCCTGATCCTGGCATTTCCTTCGCTGTTCCAGTGTGACCCTTCTCCGAATGTATTGAATAATTACTCCTGCTAGTTGTCATCTACCTTGATGACAAGGCAAGGAGGCCCTGTGAACCTATTATCACTTTTTACAAAACAAGCTCTCAATGTTTAAGAGTTTCAGTGAAGACAACTTCTACTAGCCTGATGACTCTGGAAGAACTCTGTTAACTTTGGCAAGACTGGAGCATTTGGGTTTTTCTCCAAACACCAAACACTAAACTGTATGCTTAGTCTTTATTTTAAGGAGTTGCACATTTGCTAAATGAAGAAAAGGAGATGGCAATTCCCCTTGTGCTATTCTTTCTTTTTTTAAAAATTTTACTATTTAAATCTCTTTGGTTTTATATTTTTTTTATTAAAGTATGATTGACATACAACATTATGTTGGTTTCAGGTGTACAACATAATGACTCAATACTTATACACATTGCAAAATGATCACCACAATAAGTCTAGTCACCATCTGTCACTGTAAAAAGTTAACTTTTTAGATGTATTCTCTTGGCAACTTTCAAGTATGCCCTACAGTATTACTGACTACAGTCACCATGCTGTACATTACATCCCCATGACTTATTTATTTTATACTTGGAAGTTTGTACTTCTTGACACCCTTCACCTGTTTCACCCATTCTACAACCCTTTTGCTAATGGCAACCACCATTCTGTTCTCTGTATCTATGATTTTGGTTTGGTTTTGTTTATTCCTTTGTTTCATTTTTTAGAGACTCCAAATATAAGTGAAATGATATAATATCAGTCTTTCTCTGTCTTATTTCACTTAATATAATGCCCTCAGGGTCCATCCATGTTGTTGCAAATGGCAACATTTCATTCTTTTTATGGCTGACTAGCATTCCTGTGTGTGTGTGTGTGTGTGTGTGTGCATACATCACATCTCTTTATGTATTCATCCATCGATGGACGTTTAGGTTGTTTCCATTGTTCCCATATCTTGGCTATCGTGAATAGTGGTGCAATGAACACAGGGGTGCATATATTGTTTAGAGTTAGTGTTTTTGCTCTGTATAAATTTATAAATTTTAAACTTTCTGAAGAAACTTCATAGAGTTTTACATAGCAGCTGAATGAATTTACATTCCCACCAACAGTGCACAAGGATACCCTTTTTGCCACATCTTTACTAACAGTTATTATTTCTTGTCTTTTTGATTATAGTCATTCTCACAGGTGTGAGGTGGTATCTCACTGTGGTTTTGATTTGCATTTCCTTGATGATTAGTAATGTTGAACATCTTTTCATGTGTTACCCATCTGTATGTCTTCTTTGGAAAATGTTTATTCAGATCCTCTGCCCAATTTTTAATTGCATTGTTTGAGTTTTTGCTATTGAGTTTTGTGAGTTCTTTATACATTTTAAATATTAACCCCTTATTGCATATGTGATTTGCAAATATTTTCTCCCATTCAGTAGGTTGTTTTTCATTTTGTTAATGGTTTCCTTAGCTATACAGAAGCTTTTTAGTTTGATATAGTCCAACTTGTTTGTTTTTAGTTTTATGCCTTTGGTGAGCTTTTGGAGTTATGGGGGAGGGGGTTTGGAGCTGCTGGCCAAGAAAGAATTCTTAAGGGTGTCTTTGGTGCAAAAAGGTGATTTTGTTAAAGCACCGGGAGAGGACCCATGAGCAGAAAGGAGTGCACTGGGTTTGTGAAGAGTGATTGGTATATACTTGGGAGTTGGGGGAGGTAAAAGCAAAAGAAAGGCCTCCAGAAGGACTTTGATATGCTAAAGAAGACTCTAAGATATCTGAGGCCTTGCTATTGTCAAGCTAGGGTTGTTTTCCCTTTAGTAAGGCATTAACATTAAGACAGTAGGGGGTTCATGGAGAAATGTTATACTCTGTATTTTCCCCAACTATTTGTCAATGGGCTGCAGGTTATAACGAAATTTATACCCACCATTTCCTTCTTGCCTTTGTTCCCCATATCACTGTAGAGGGGTGATGTTGGTGTTCCAGGAAACTGAGTCTATAGGTTTCTGGAAATTAGGCTATTGATAAGATTGTCTTTTTCTTGTAATTTACTAAGATATTTGTAAACTGATGGGGACTTTCTGGAGATTAGGCTATTGATAAGATTGCCTTTTTCTTGTAATTTACTAAGATATTTGTAAACTGATGGGGACTCCTGTCCTGAATGACTGTGATCTCCATCTGTTAACCATTTGTTTTCTTTCCTTTCCTTTGTTCTTGGGCAGCCAGGAGTACCTAAGGAATATCACACATATCCCACCTGGGGGTGGGGGGTATGGTGCTAGCTTGTACTTTGCCCTCAGCTTGCCTTATGCTCTCTCATCACCTTTGCTTTTGGAGTCAGAACCAAAAATTCATTGCAAGACTGATATCGAAGAGCTTATGCTTTCTTCTAGGGGTTTTATGGTTTTAGGTCTTACATTCAAGTCTTTAATCCATTTTGAGTTAACTTTTGTGTATGATGTAAGATAGTAGTCTAGTTTCATTCTTTTTCATGTGAATGTCCAGTTTTCCCAGCACCATTTACAAAAGAGACTGTCCTTTCCTTACTGTATATTCTCATCTCCTTTGTCATAAATTGACCATATGTGAGATTATTTCTGGGTTCTCTATTCTGTTCCATTGATCTGTGTGTCTGTTTTTATGCCAATACCATACTATTTTGACTGCTATAGCTCTGTAGTATAGTTTGAAATCACAAAGCATAATGCCTTCAGATTTGTTCTCCTTTCTCAACATTCCTTTGGCTATTCAAGATCTTTGTGGTACCATGCAAGTTTTAAGATTGTCAGTCATACTTTTTAAATTTTATTTATTTATTTTGAGAGAGAGAGAGAGCAGGAGCATATGAGCAGGGGAAGGGGAGAGAGAGAGAGAGAGAGAGAGAGAGAGAGAGAGAGAATCCCAAGCAGGCTCCACACTGTTAGTGTGGAGTCCAACTTGGGGCTCAAACCCACAAACCATGAGCTGGGTCAAAACCAAGAGTTGAACACTTAACTAACTGAGCCACCCAGGTGCCCCTGTTTTTCTATTTCTATTAAAAAATGTCATTGGAATATTGATAAGGATTGCATTGAATATGTATACTGTTTGGGGTAATATGGATATTTTAACAATATTGATTTTTCCATTCCATGACCATGGAATATCTTTCCATTTATTTGCGTCTTCTTCAATTTCTTTCATCAGTGATGTATAGTCTTTAGTGTACAGGTCTTTCACCTCCTTGGTTAAATATCTATCTTTAGGTATTTTATTCTTTTTGATGCCATTGTAAATAATTGTTTTTTAATTAAAGTATAGTTGAAACACAATATTACATTAGTTTCAGGTGTACAACATAATGATTTAACAAGTCTATATGTTATACTAGGCTCACCACAAGTGTATCTACCATCTGAGACTGTTTTTGTAATTTCTCTGACAGTTCATTGTTAGTGTATACAAACACAACAATTTATATATATTGATTGTGTGCCCTGCCACTTTACTGAATTCATTTATTAGTTCTAATGTTTTTTTGGTGGAGTCTTTAAGGTTTTCTATATATAATATCATGTTAGCTGCAAATGATGACAATGTTACTTCTTCCTTTCCAATTTGGATGCCTTTTATTTCTTTTTCTTGCCTAATTACTGTGGCAAGGATTTCTAATACTATGTTGAATAATAGCGTGAAGAGTGGGCATTCTTGTCTTGTTTCTGATCTTAGAGAAAAAGCTTTTAGCTTTTTCACCATTGAGTATGATGTTAACTGTGAGGTTGTCACTATGGTTTTTATTCTGTTGAGGTACATTCCCTCTATACCCACTTTGTTGAGACTAATAATAAATGGATGATACATTTTATCAAATTCTTTTTTTTACTACTATTGAGATGATCATATGATTTTTATCTTTCATTTGTTAATGTGGCGTATCACATTGATTGATGTGTGGATGTTGAACCATCCTTGCATCCCTGAAATAAATCCCAATTGATCATGGTATACTATTCTTTTAATGACTTGTTGAATTTGGTTTGCTAGTACTTTCATGAAGATTTTTGCATCTATGTTCATCAGGAATCTTGGCCTATAATTTTCTTTTTTTGTGGGATCCTTGTCTGGCTTTAGTATCAAGGTAGTGCTGGCCTCATAAAATGAGTTTGGAAGTGTTTGGGAAGGATAAGTAGTAAATCTTCTTTGAGTGTTAGAGTTCACTAGTGAAGCCACATGATCTTAGACTTCTGTTTGTTAGGAGGCTGTTTACTGACTCTGTCTCCATAGTAGTAAATGGTCTATTCTGATTTTCTATTCTTTCTGATTCAGTCTTAGAAGATTGTAGGATTCTAAAAATTTATCTATTTCTTCTACATTGTCCAATTTGTTGGTGTATAATTATCCACACCAGTCTCTTATGATCCTTTGTATTTCTGTGGTATCAGTTATAACTTTTTCTCTTACATTTCTGATTTATTTGAGTCTTCTTTTTTTTTCTTAGTGAGTCTCACAAAAGGTTTGTCAATTTTGTTTACCTTTCCAAACAACCAGTTCTTAATTTCATCGATCTTTTCTATTGTCTTTTTAGCCTCTATCTCATTTATTTCCACTCTGATCTTTATTTTTCCTTCCTTCTACTAATTTTTCATTTCATTTGTTCCTCTTTTTGTAGTTCCTTTAGGTATAAATCCTTTAGAATGTTTATTTGAGATTTTTCTTGTTTCTTCATGTAGAACTCTATTGTGATAAACTTCTCTCTTATAACTACTTTTGCCACATCCCATGGACTTTTGTATTTATTTCCATTTTCATTTGTTCTAGGTAATTTTTCTATTTCTCTCTTGATTTTTCATTGATTCATTGGTCAACAACCCATTGGTTGTTCAGTATCATGTTGTTTAATCTCCACATACTTGCATTTTTTTTCAGTTTTTTTCTTATAACTAATTTCAAGTTTCATATCATTATGATCAGAAAAGATGCTTGATATGATTTCAGTCTTCTTAAATTTATTGGGACTTGTTTTGTGGCCTAACATGTGATCTATCCTGGAGAATGTTTCCAATGCATTTGAAAGAACGTGTACTCTGCTGATTTTGGATGGAATGTTCTGTACATACCTACTAAGTCTATTTGGTCTACGTGTCATTTAAGGACAATATTTTGTTATTGATTTTGTATCTGGATGATCTACCCATTGATGTAAGTGGGGTGTTAAAGTCCCCTATTATTATTGTATTACTATCAATTTCTCCCTCCATGCATATTAATATTTGCTTTATTTTGGTACTGAGTGCACATATATTTACAAATGTTATATCTTTTTGTTGGATTGACCCATTTATCATTATGTAATGCCCTTCATTGTCTTTTATTAGTCATTGTTTTAAAGCCTGTTTTGTCTGATATGAGTATAGCTACACATGTGATAGCTTTCTTTTCATTTCATTTGTGTGGAATTTCTTTTTCCATCCCTTCCCTTTCAATCTGTCTGTGTATTACATCTGAAGTGAGTCTCTTGTAGGCAGCATATAAATGAGTCCTGGTTTTTTTGTTGTTGTTTTGGTTTTTGTTGTTGCTGTTGTTGTTGTTAATCCATTCAGCCACTCTGTGTGTTGATTGGAAAACTTAGCCCATGTATATTTGAAGTAATTATTGCTAAGTATGTTTTTATTGCTATTGTGTTCATTATTTTCTGGCTGCTATTGTAGTTCCTCTCTGTTCCTTTCTTTTTCTCTTTCTCTCTTCTCTTGTACTTTGATTATTTTCTTTAGTGTCTTATTTAGATTCCTCTCTTATTTTCTCTTGTGTAAAGGTTTTTATTTTGTTACTACCATGAGGCTCACATATAACATCCTATGTATATAACAGTCCATTTTAAGTTGAAAGCAACTTAAATTTGAATTTGTTCCAAAACTCTACATTTTTACTCCCACACCTCATGTTTTGTTTTTGCTGTCACATTTTACATCCTTTTATTTTATGTATTCTGAACTTATGGCTGTAGTTTAAGTTCGTTTTATTACTCTTGTCTTTTGGCCTTCATGTTAGCTTTATAAATATTACTCCACAATCTTTACTACATATTCCCTATACCAGTAATATTTTCACTTTCATATGTTTTCTCACATCTTTTCAGCTTAAATAAGTCCGTTTAGCATTTCTTGTAATGTTGGAAGTTTTTCTTTTACCACTTTGAATATATCATGCCCCTCCCTTCTGGCCTGCAAATTTCTTGTGAAAAATCTGCTGATAGTTTTGTAAAGCTTACTTTGAATGTAATAAATTATTCTTTTCTCCCACTGTTTTTGACTCTTCTTTATCTTTAACTTTTGATATTTTAATTATAATGTATATTGGTGTGGATCTCTTAGGATTCATCTTGCTTGCAAGGCTTTCAGCTTCCTAGATTTGCCTGTCTCTTTCTTTCTCTAGTTTATGGAACTTTTCAGCCATTATTTCTTCAAATAAGTTGACTGCCCCCTTCTTTCTCTTTTTCTTCTACGAATGTTATTCTGCTTAATTTTGTCTCACAAATCCTTTAACCTATCTTCACTTTTTAAAATGCTTGTTTCTTTTCTTTTTCTTTTCTTTCTTTTTTTTTTCTTTTTTTCTGCTCTGGGTGAGCATCTTCTAGATCATTGGTCTACTCTGCTTCATCCAGTCTGCGGTTAAGCTCAGTTATTGTATTCTTCAGTTCTGTGACTTCTATCAGTACTTTCTCATTTTTTTAATGACTTTCTTGAATTTCTCTCTGTGTTCATCATTCTTCTCCTGAATTTGGTGAGTATCTATATGACCATTATTTTAAATTCCTTATCAAGTAGATTACTTATCTCAATTTCATTGAGATTTTTTCCTGTGGTTTTATCTTATTCTTCATTTGGAACATCTCCTCTGTTTCTTCATTTTGCCTGACTCTCTGGGTTTGTTCCTACATATTAGGCAAAAACAGTTACTTCTCCCAGTGCTGAAGGAATGCCTTGTGTAAGTGGTATAACTTATTCAACTTTGTCCTAGTTCTTGGTTGTCTGTCAAATCTTTGTGATTATCTCAGCAAGTTGATTGATTCTTGATAAGTCCCTATTGTTGAGGGTGTGCCAAGACATGTCAATATTCCAAGGGGAGGGATTTTGTTTAGCACCTAGTTTCAGGTTGATTGGAAGCCAGATGCTCAGGCAGCAGCTTTTCAAATACACAAATACTCATAGTCCTCTGGGTCTGCAATTATAAACCCTGCTGATCTCCAGCCCAGGAAATCTGGAGGTGTCCCCTGGGCAACAGTTGCAAAAATCAGGGCTCCAAATGAATATGTAAACTTCTTTCTGGGAAGTATTGTTGAGCTGTAGTGAAGCCAAAGGAGTAGACAGGATGGTGTCTCCCTGCTTACATTCCCTGAAAGCACCTCCAGAGCCTAGATATGTGGCAAATCTAAAGTTTTCCCTCAGGCTAAAGTTCCAAGACAAGTAAATAGACATTTCTCATAGAAAGACCAAGGGTGTGTTTCAATCTACTATGTGTCCAGTGCCTTAGGGTGATACCCTGCCAAGAGCTGTGTTTCTAGTCCTGTGGAGCCAGAAACACAAGCCCCCTAGCCACAAAGGCTGGGAAATTAAGGGGTGTTTCCAGTCTGTGTCACACACACATACAGCTTTAGCAGGGCAGCTAGAAACAGAGGGTGGGGCACTCTCACCGACTTCAGTAAGGCAATGGGAAAATGCCTTGATTGCATATGCCCACTGGCTTCAATGATACTATAGCAGGGTGCCTTGTCTGCACATACTCACTGCTTTGGAGAATGCTGCAGCTGTTTGTGCTTGTCGGCCCCTATGGCCTTAGCAAGGCAGTGGGAGAATGCCATATCCACCTGCATTCACCTGTGCTAGTAGGGTAGAGAGAGAGTACAAAAAATGGCATCCATTGGTTCCTCCATCTCTGGAGAATCCCATCCAGCTGATGCTTTGAGATTAGCAAATGAACGTCCTTCACATGTAGTCTAGTCACTTTCAAACGGCTGCTTTTGAGCTAAGTTCCAACCTCCAGAGTGAGCCTGCATGTGAGCCCTTTAAAAGGGGAATCTTAATCTTCAACAAGATATTAGCCAACCGGCTCCAACAATACATTAAAAAAAGTATTCACCATGACGAAGTGGGATTTATACCTGGGATGCAGGGCTGGTTCAATATCTGCAAAACAATTAATGTGATTCATCACATCAATAAAAGAAAGGACAAGAACCATATGATCCTCTCAATAGATGCAGAGAAAGCATTTGACAAAATACAGCATCCTTTCTTGATAAAAACCCTCAAGAAAGTAGGGATAGAAGGAGCATACCTTGAGATCATAAAAGCCATATATGAACGACCCAATGCTAATATCATCCTCAATAGGGAAAAACAGAGAGCTTTCCCCCTAAGATCAGGAACAAGACAGGGATGTCCACTCTCGCCACTGTTATTCAACCTGGTATTGGAAGTCTTAGCCTCTGCAATCAGACAACACAAAGAAATAAAAAGCATCCAAATAGGCCAGGAGGAGGTCAAACTTTCACACTTCACAGATGACATGATACTCTGAATGGAAAACACAAAATATTCCACCAAAAAACTTATAGAATTGATTCATGAATTCAGCAAAGTTGAAGGATATAAAAAATTCAGCAAAGTTGCAGGATATAAAATCAGTGCACAGAAATCGGTTGCATTCCTGTACACCAACAATGAAGCAACAGAAAGAGAAATCAAGGAATTGGTCCCATTTACAGTTGCACAAAAAAACCCATAAAATACCTAGGAATAAATATAACCAAAGTGTGAAAAATCTATACACTGAAAACTATCGAAAGCATATGAAAGAAATTGAAGAAGACACAAAAAAATGGGAAAAGATCCCATGCTCCTGGATAGGAAGAACAAATATTGTTAAAATGTTGATACTACCCAAAACAATCTACATATTCAATGCAATCCCTATCAAAATAACACCAGCATTCTTCACAGAGCTAGAACAATTAATCCTAAAATTTGTATGGAACCAGAAAAGACCCCAAATAGCCAAAGAAATCTTGAAAAAGAAAACCAAAGCAGGAGGCATCACAATCCCGGACTTTAAGCTGTATTACAAATCTGTAATCATCAAGAGAGTATGGTACAAGTGTCTGTACAAGTACAGACACTCAGATCAATGGAACAGAATAGAGAACCCAGAAATGGACCCACAAACGTACGGCCAGCTAATCTTTGACAAAGCAGGAAAGAACATCCAATGGAATAAAGACAGTCTCTTCAGCAAGTGGTGCTAGGAAGACTGGACAGCAACATGCAGAAGAATGAACCTGGTCCACTATCTTACACCATACACAAAAATAAACTCAAAATGGATGAAAGACCTAAATGTAAGACAGGAAGCCATCAAAATCCTCGAGGAGAAAGCAGGCAAAATCCTCTTTGATCTTGGCCACAGCAAATTCTTCCTCAATATGTCTCCAGAAGCAAGGGAAACAAAAGCAAAAATGAATTACTGGGACCTCATCAAAATAAAACTCTTCTGCACAGAGGAGGAAACAATAGGCAAAACTAAAAGGCAACTGACAGAATGGGAGAAGATATTTGCAAATGACATATCAGATAAAGGGTTAGTTAGTATCCAAAATCTATAAAGAACTTATCAAACTCAACACCCAAAAAACAAGTAATCCAGTGAAGAAATGGGCAAAAGACATGAATAGACACTTCTCCAAAGAAGACATCCAGATGGCTAACTGACACATGAAAAAATGCTCAACATCACTCATCAGGGAAATACAAATCAAAACCACAATGAGATACCACCTCACACCTGTCAGAATGGCTAACATTAACAACTCAGGCAACAAGCGATGTTGGCGAAGATGCAGAGATAGAGGATCTCTTTTGCATTGTTGGTGGCAGTGCAAGCTGGTGCAGCCACTCTGGAAAACAGTATGTAGGTTTCTCAAAAAACTAAAAATGGAACTACCCTACAACCCAGCAATGGCACTAATAGGCATGTATCCATTGATACAGGTGTGCTGTTTAGAAGGGACCCATGCACCCCCATGTTTATAGCAGCACTATCAACAATAGCCAAATATGGAAAGAGCCCAAATGTCCATGGATGGAGGAATGGATAAAGAAGACGTGGTATATATACAATGGAGTATTACTCTGCAATCAAAAAGAATGAAATCTTGCCATTTGCAACTACGTGGATGGAACTAGAGGGTATTATGCTAAGTGAAATTAGTCTGTCAGAGAAAGACAAAAATCATATGACTTCACTAATAGGAGGACTTTAAGAGACAAAACAGATGAACATAAGGGAAGGGAAACAAAAATAATATAAAAACAGGGAGGGGGACAAAACAGAAGAGACTCATAAATATGGAGAACAAACAGAGGGTTGCTGGAGGGGTTGTGGGAGGGGGGATGGGCTAAATGGGTAAGGGGCACTAAGGAATCTACTCCTGAAATCATTGTTGCACTATATGCTAACTAATTTGGATGTAAATTTAAAAAACTAAAAAAAATAAAAATAAAAATAAATAAATAAACAAACAAATAAATAAAAGGGGAATCTTAGTTCCCTACAACCCATTGGGTCCCCTAGAAGTAAGTCCCTTGCTTTACTAAGTGATATATTCTGGGGACTCATCTTTCTGGCCTAGATCCCAAGGTGCCTAATGTGGGGCACAAAACCCTTGTCCCTCCAGGATAAGTTCCAGACTTGTGGATCCCTCCCTATTGTGAATTACCATACCCAGGGTGGGGTTTTTGGCCAGACTGAGTCTCTGCCTCTTCTAACCATCTTGATGTGGTCCTTCCTTTTATCCTTTGTTGTGGAGAAGCAGTTTATCTAGTTTTCATTTCTTTTTCAGAAGAAATTGTTCCATATGTAGCTGTAGATTTTGTGTGTCTATGGGAGCAAGTGAATTCAGAATCTTCCTACACTACCATCCTGGACTGCCCCCTGCTAGATTTTCTTCATTCAAAATTTGTACTCCTTCTAAGCAGTATTGTGCTTAAATGAGATCACTTAAACACAGGCAATAGTCTAACTATTAAAAGCCCTTATTTTGGTGGAAAATTGTAGATTCAAGGTGTTTTGCTACTGCTTCAGAATATATTAAGGAAAAAGTGTCTGATAACTGGTATTCCATGCATTTTCCCCTTAAAAAGCTCCATTTTTGCAAACCTGCCCAATTTCTCACATACTCTTTTAGTTAACATTCATGTGAACTGGGAGCATGGTGCCAAGGAATTCTATCTCCAGAGATAAGTCTCAACCCAGGTCAAGGAAGTAATTAGTTGCTAGAAATCTTTTCTTTCCTATGATTTGGTTTTATACTTGCATTAATGATGTTTATAATGCCACTTCTTTTTCAGTCCCAAATCAAATGTCACCAATCCACAGAGGTTTCTCTAGGCCTCCTCTCTTAGAGTATCCCCATCCTATTACTCTCTACTGCATCACCCTAGTTTTTCCTGCATAACATTCACCACAACATATGAGTATTGTCATTTGTTTATTGAATGCCTTAACCTACTAGAATGTTAACTCCTGAGAGCAAGTAACTTGTCACTCATCTTCATTTCTGTATCCCCAGGGCCTAGCACTGAGTTAAATGAATAAGAAAATAAGCTAACATTTCCTGCTACCTGCTCAATCTCTTTGATCATAATAATGGATGCTTCTCCCCTATTCCTGATCTCTCCTCAACCAAAATACATCAAACATGTTCCTCTTCTTCTCCCAAGAGCTTCTTATTGTTGTTGTTGTTTTCCTGAATAGCCAGTTAATAGATGTGCATTTTAGTGAATTTGAGGCAAGGACCTAAATCATATAAATAGATAAATAAAATCATTAGTGTTGATTAGTCATCCCAGTTTGTCCAAGAATTCATGAAATTCCCAGAACATGGGGAAAAAAAAAAAAACAGGAAAATTCAGGGCAAGACAGGATGAGCTGTTTACCCTACACCTAACCTCTCACTAAACAGTCCCTATTAATAACTTTCTCTATTGTCATTCACTACTTTATGCATGTTAGAGTTAATTGAGATTTCATTATATAACTTTGAATTTGGCCCCTTCCAAATAATTTTATTACATCATAAGCATTTTCTCACATGATTAAAATTCCTTCTTAACATCATTTTAAAAACTGCTCGATATTGCATATTCTATATACTTAAAAGTCAGCATAATATAAGACTGAAGACCAAAGATGCTGGAGCCAGTGTTGCCTGAGTTCAAGTTCCAACTTTGTCTTGGACATTTTACTTACCCTCTCTGTGCCTTAGTTTCCTCATCTCTAATATAAGGACAAAGAAAGCACACACCTTATATTGCTATTGTGAGGAATACATGGATTTACATTTGAATGTTATTAGCACTAATTGCTTATTTTTCTTGATAGATTGTCATGTAGTGTGATGGAGTATTCAGACTACATGAATGTCAGACCCTGCTTCCTCCCACTTTTATCTTTCAGATGTTCTACTCCCAAACTCCCACTTTTATCTTTCAGATGCCCTACTCCCAAACAAACCTTTGTATTCCTAACTCCACCTCGGCATATGCTTCCCACAGGGCCCAACCAATATAGAAACTTTGCTAATTTGATAGAAGAAAAAAAAAGACATTTCATTATTTTAGTTGCATTGCTTTGATTACAGATGCAATTGAATATTTATTTATCTTTATTAGGCTCAGAAATTTCCTCCTTTGTGAATTGATTATTCATGTTCTTTGCCCACTTTTCCTATTGGGGTCTTTGTGCTGTTTTTGTCTGTTTGTTTAAGTTGTATTATTATGTAAAGTTATATTTTATACATATCATATATAAAAGATATTATCCCTTTTTCATAACTAAGTTTTTGATGTACAGAATTTTAACATTGTTGATAGTCAAATGATGAGAGTTTATAATTTTTATCTTTGCTGTAATGCCAAGAGAAAATGTTCCCTTCCTGAAACCAGTCACTTACAATTTCTCCCTACTTATTAATGGTTTATATTTAGTCCATTTGGAATATATTTTCATCTATCATGTAAGGTGAAAATCTAAACTGATTGTTTTTCAAAACATGTCTCCCTAGACTGTTTAATGAGCAATCTTACACTTTTTTCTTTCTTTTAAGTAACCTCTACCTTTAATGTGGTGCTCAAACTCACAACCCTGAGATCAAGAGCTGCATGACCTACTGACTGAGCCAGCCAGGCACCCCTAATCTTGTCCTTTTTGATTGATTTTTCATTTATTAAAATTTTATACATGCTGGGTTCTTTTCCTGTTACATAAATTTGTCTTTTTTTATACGTTACACTTGGCAAATTTCTATACTTTAAAATCTGTTTTGGTATCTGCTATGTTGAATTTCGATCAACAAACTTTCTAGGCTTTTGTACTTTTTCCAAAATGCACTTATGTCACTTTAGACTGTGTATAGACAGAGTAACTTTTATTTATTTATGTATTTTGTATAGGAGCCTATCGGTTTCATCCTATTTTCTAGTGCAGAGCAACCTAACAGCCTAAGGTCCAGAATGTGACAATGACATCATAGAACCTATCAGTGGTGTGTTCTTTATAGTGAAATAAAGTAAAGTGAAGAGAAACGTGTTTCCTGAGCTACTGTGTGACTAACATCATCACCTCTGCTGGATGAAGGAGGTGGTCAATAATTATAGACAGAAAAGTGAATGGAAAGGCATGATCATAGACAAAAATTGTTACTTGATTTTGTTGCAGTGACATGTTAGCCAGCAGCCGCTGGAGGATTCTTACTTGGTCACCCCAGCATAAATACTAAAAAGGAAAAACAACAACAACAACAACTATAACACAGATATAAATGCTTGAAAGAACTTAAGAATTCCTTTGTAACAACAGTCACCTTGTAGGCTAACTGCAAGTGTATGAATTATGTATTCGTTGTCAGAATTTAATTTAGGGTATACTTAACCCTTTGCGACATAATAGGGATGTGCCGCAACTGGATTTCCCTTCACCTCAGTGGTAAAAGGCCTTTCTTTTTTCCTTCATCCTTCCCGCCTTCCTTCTTTCCTTACTGCCTTTCTTTTCCTATTGCTCTTGTGCCTTTTAAGTAGGTTAAAAATAAATAGGCACCTTTCAGTTCACTCAGAAGCATAAACAGGAAAAGAACAAACAACTCTTTAATGAACAATAAAGCCAACAAGAGGAAAAATAAACATGTAGCTGAGGATTGTAAAGTAAAATCGAAACTATCTAAAGATTCCATGGGATGAAGGTTGTTCTTTACCCAGCATTTTTTTTACCCTATATGAAGCAGCCACTTTTTAAATTTTATTTTATTTTTTCATTTACATCCAAGTTAGCATATAGTGCAACAGTGATTTCAGGAGGAGATTCCTTAATGCCTCTTACCCATTTAGCCCATCCCCCCTCCCACAACCCCTCCAGTAACCCTCTGTTTGTTCTCCATATTTATGAGTCTCTTCTGTTTTGTGCCCCTCCCTGTTTTTATATTATGTTGGTGTCCCTTCCCTTGTGTTCATCTGTTCTGTGTCTTAAAGTCCTCATATGAGTGAAGTCATACGATATTTGTCTTTCTATGACTAATTTCACTTAGCATAATACCCTCTAGTTCCATCCACATAGTTGTAAGTGGCAAGATTTCATTCTTTTTGATTGCCGAGTAATACTCTATTGTATATATACCACATCTTCTTTATCCATTCCTCCATCCATGGACATTTGGGCTCTTTCCATACTTTGGCTATTGTTGATAGTGCTGCTATAAACATTGGGGTGATGTGCCCCTTCAAAACAGCATACCTGTATCACTTGGATAAATACCTAGTAGTGCAATTGCTGGGTCATAGGGTAGTTTATTTTTAATTTTTTGAGGAACCTCCATACTGTTTTCCAGAGTGGAAGCAGCCACATTTTTAAAAGACTATTGTGAAGAGTGAGTGTCCTTATGAGGAATAAATGCTCACCTGCTCTGGTTAGTTTCTTCCAGCACCCCACAAGGCTGTTAAGAGTTGACATTGGGGTTGGGCAAGAAAGCCATTTCCTGAAACCTTCCATTCAGGATAGTAGCTAAGCTTCACATTAGATATGGAGTTCTAAGAGTGTTCTGTATGACTATTGAAAAGTCATCTGACTTTGAAAGACAGCTTGGAGATGGCACATTTTTATGACAATGGAAAACTAGTTCAAATTTTAGAAATAGAGAGGCATCATCTCACTCTGATTTGATGATAAAATGCAGGGCAAAGAACAAATCACCTAAAAACAACAATTATAAATATTACTTAGAACTATGAGAGCATAGTCGTCCCAGGTAAAGGCATTGTTTTTGAAAATGTAAATTATGGCAGCCTAGAAGAGGCAAATTCATGTGGCAATTGAAAGCAAGCAGCTTGTGGTCAAACAGACTCAGATCTGAATCCATTACTTTAGGGATTTGGGACAATGGGTTTCTCTATCTGTGAAGTAGAAATGTTAATATTTCTTACTTCACATGCCTGTTGCAGGAATTAAGTGAGATTGGCATGTAAAGTGCTTAGCCCAGAAGCTGGCATGCTGCCAGTACTCAATAAACAATACTGATTACCATTACTGTTATTTCCCGTCATCATCCTAGGAGAAGGAGCTAGATAGGTCTTCTAGACCATACTTCTGCTTCTAATTTGGATCACATTTAAATACTTGCAGAAAATAAAATGAGTTCCTGTCTTATTTTTTAGGATAACTAAGGAAATAAAAGTATATGATTTCCTATAGGAATTCTTTCTCACTCAAATGTTTTCTAGTTTTTCTAAAAACTGATCATATTGCAACTGAAGACTATTTCTTCTTGGCTATCTTTATGAGGATGGAGAAAAGTTGGTCGCTCTTCTTTAGCAACCTTCTAGATGCTTTATTTTATGAAAATCATGACCTCTCCCTCCCATTCCTTTCTCATTCTCCTGGACCCCACCGCAAACACACAGCTAATTGTTCTACCACTTTCATTTCTCTGAGAGGATATAAGGAAATAATAATCTTTCTATACTTGGGTTATAGTTCTCAGTATAACAATCACTAATCATAAACACTGAACAGTGATTCTCAGATCCATTTCCCCCTACCAAGAAGAATAATGGCAAACCTGAGCAACTGAGTCAAGATAATGGATCATACAAAGGAAAATCAGGCAATCCAAAGAAAGCTGAGTTAATAATAATGAGTAACAAGGATCTGGGAAAAGCAAAGGCAGGCAGGTTCTGATGAAGAGCTTGATTTATTAAGGAATCAGTTTGGTTAAACAATCATATATATCTATCTCCTCTTTCTCTTGAGATGCTATTAAAATAAGAGAAACAGAATATAAAAATAATTTTAATACAAAAAAGAAGAAGGACTCCATTGGTGAACAATAGAATAGACCAATTTCTGGAAGGCTGAGATCTGACAGTGAGGTGTTTATTGATGAAGGAAGAAGGAAGAAGCCTCAGTCTACAGAGAGAGAGGGAGGGAGTGTGCGTGTACATGTAAGTACTGGGGATGGGGCAGGGAATACAAATAAGAAGAAAAACAATCTGAAAAATACAAGAAAAGCACAACACACAGACATACCAGGTACAACAAATGGTGGCATTCAGCTTTGGGGCCAGAAACAGAAGCATTCCCATGTTTATAGCAGCATTATTTACAATAGCCAAGACATAGAAACCACCTAACTGTCCACTGATGAATAAATGGATAAAGAAGTTGTGGTATACACATACAATGGAATATTATCCTGCCATAGAAAAACAAGGAAATCCTGCCATTTGTGACAACATGGATGGACCTTGAGGGCATTATACTAAGTGAAATAAGTCAGAGAAAGAGAAATACTGTATGGTTCCACTTGTATGTGGAACTAAAAAAAAAAAAAAGAGAGATAAAGAGAGAGATAAGGCTTGTAGTTACCAGAGGTGGAGGGTGAGGGGAGGAGGAACAGGAAAAAGGTAGTCAAAAGGTACAAACTTCCCGTTTTAAGATAAATAAGTACTAAGGATATAATATACAGCATGATGACTATAGCTAATGCTGCTGTGTGATATATATGAAAGTGGTTAAGAGAGTAAGCCCTAAGAGTCCTCATCAAAAAAAAAAATTTTATTGCTTTCCCTTTTTATTGTATGAGATGATAGAGACTAAACTTACAGTGGTAATCATTGCAGAATATATGTAAGTCAAACTATTATGCTATACACCTTAAACTTATAGTTATGTATATCGATTATATCTTAATAAAACTAGAGAAGAAACAGAGATATTAATTTTTAAGTGTGTTTTCAGAAAAGTGCCCCTCTCTAGCTCTCTTGAAGAATTGTTAGGGGTGTCTGGGTGGCTCAGTCGGCTAAGTGACCCACTCTTATTTTTTTGTGTGTGTTTTGTTTTATTGTCAAGTTAGCTAACATACAGTGTAGTCTTAACTTCAAAAGTAGGTGCCTGTGATTCAGCACTTACATACAACATCCAGTGTTCACCCTGAGAAGTGCCTTCCTCAATGCCCATCACTCATTTTCCCCACTTCCTGCCCCCCATCAACCCTCAGTTTGTTCTCTGTGTTTAACAGTCTCTTGTGGTTTGCCTCCTTCTCTGTTTGTATCTCATTTTTACTTCCCTTCCCCTATGGTCATATGTTAAATTTCTCAGATTCCACATATGGACCCACTCTTGGTTTTGGCTCAGGTCATGCTCTCATAGTTCAAGGGATTGAGCCCTGCATCAGGGCTTTCAGCACAGAGCCTGTTTGGGATTCTCTCTTTCCCCCTCTCTCTGCCCCTACCCTGCTCACACTCTCTCAAAATAAATAAATAAACTTTTAAAAAATAATTTTTAGAGTCTATTTTAAAGAAAATATAGAGGTTCTTTTAAAAGGAAATTGCATAAGATCAATCCAAAAGACCCAATGTCAATTAATAGGAGTTCAAAGAAAGAACAGAAAAAAAAATCCAGAAATAAAGACATTTTCAAATAAATAAGAAAACTTTGTAGAGATGAAGGACATACTCTCCATATTAAGAAGGTCCCAAACTGCCCAGCACAATGAATGACAAAAGACCTATGCCCATACAGATTAATTATGAACACAAAGAATAAAAACAAGATCCTAAAATATTACCTAAAAACAAAAGTGCTTACCTACAAAGCAATTTGACTCAGAATAGCATTGGGTTTCTCAATGACAATATAGGTTTCCAGAAAACAGTGGAATAATATTTTTTAAATTCTATTGAAAAACATAATTTTGAAGCTGGAATTCTCTATGCCCCTCAAACTATTAATCAAATGTGCTATAGAATAAATCCATTTTCATATATGCAACAGCTTAGAAAATCTACCTCCTACACACCATTTCTTTAAAAATTTCTTAAGGATGTATTCCTGTAAAATATGAGAACAAATCAAGAAAATGAAGTGAAGTCCCAGGATGACAGCTGTGCATCAGGCCTTGAGGCAGTTCAAACTGGACAAGATAGATAGAAGGTCTTGCCTGTGGTGGTGGGTGAGGCTCCAGGAAAAAGGCACACACAATACCACAAGTGATATTATGTAAAGGCTAGAAATGATCAAGACTATTCTAAAGATAAATAGTTCAAGAAAAAGGGAGTTTTAGAAACTTAATGGGAGAAAAAAGCTATACAAGGGAAAATGTAATCATAGTATAATACTGTATCAACTCATAATTTTTATATAGCCACAACAATGATAACATTTTATTGTTTTTCAGTTTTTAGACTCAACCTATAGGCAATATATAGAAGATTAAATTTCGGTGACAGAATAGACCATACTTGTTATCAACTTTGACAATGCAAATGAGAAAGTATAGAAGTTAGCTAGGAAGAGGAAGGAGTGGAGAAGAACGTAAATGGAAGGGTAGAGTCACTTATATGCTTATCTTACAAGATGGACAATGAAGGATAATACCTATAGTTGATGAAATTAAAAACTCAAGGTGTAGTAATATCTCTTAAAGTTACTAGGAAAGTGGTGAGTAGTATCACTGAATGAATATCTCATATCACTTTTATTATAAAGGAAGCAAATTTACATAATGTCTAAAACTGATAAATCAAACAATGATAGAAAAATCATATATAGAGACATAAAAGCATTACCAGATATTTGTTATAAGTGGTTGACTCTTGAGAATGGGGTAAAGGTGAAATGGATAAAGCAAGGAACTATTACTCTTAGTCATGTACCCACATTACTTGAACAAAAATTATATACACGTAGGTAGAATAATAGATTGAAAGGCAAACATACAGCCTGGATTCATTCTTTTAAAGGAATAGTCAGGCAACAGAATTTGTAAGGTTAATGTGTCAAGATAATTGGAAAGAGAGGAAGTCATAGAAGCAGGGGTAGTTTCTTGAGGGCAGCTCTGGCTACAAAGATCTCTGGCTCTCCTTCTCCAGGGTATTGGATTTACTCCTCCCGTAATGCAGGATTTTCTGGCTTTAAAGGACTGTTGACTAGATAAAGTAAACAATTGCCTCTTGAGGCAGGAAATTATTTACACCAATACAAGAAATTTTAGTCTCTCTGATGAACAAAGGGCTACATCATCCAGCTGAACAGTGAGAGACTCAGATGAATCTGACTGGGGTGAGCAATGAGAGAAGAAGTGAGACAAATTGCTCCTCAACTGATGCTCTTCTGATCCTTCTCTGGGATTTAGGACCAGGACCCCAACATGGTGTTCCCAAAGACCTTAAAGTCTCTCAGGTGAACCAACTAAGTCATTGGGCTTTGGTGTCCCAAATTAGAAATTCAACACCTGTGAGTTTGAGGTCTTGATTTGGAATGTGTCTCCACAGCATATAATGAATTTGCACAATAATAACCACATGGGTGTCAGACAGCCCTGGGTGCAAATACTGTCTCCACTTGTAGTTAAAACCATTAACAGCACTTTCCTTACTTTGGTCTCTTTGTAGAATGAGAATAACTACACCGATAAGATAAGATATTGTTTAGAAAGGCATTCAACAAATGCCAACTGTGTCCATTAGTCATAAAGAATATCATAAAATCCTGAAAAATGCTTGCAAATCAAAACATATTTACTCAAAACCACAATCAGATACCGCTTTATACCTACTAGGATGGCTATAATAAAAAAGACAGATAATAAGTTTTGGCAAGGACGTGGAGAAATTGGACCCTTGTAGACAGCTGATGAGAATGTAAAATGGCATAGCCACTTTGGAAAACAGGTTGGCAGTTCCTCAAAAAGTATAGAGTTCCCATATGACTCAGTAATTCCATTCCTAGGTATAACCCAAGAGAATTGAAAACATATGTCCCCACAAAAACTTGCACACGAATATTCACAGCAACATAATAGCCTAAAAGTGGAAACAACCCAAGTGTCCGTATACTGATAAATGAACAAATAAAATGTGGTATACTCATACAACACAATATTATTAGGCAATAAAAAGAAATGAAATACTGATACATGTTACAACATGGGTGAACCTTAAAAACTTTCTCCTAAATGAAAGAAGCCAGACACAAAAAGCCACATATTATATGATTCCATTTGTATGAAACATAAATAAATTTGTCAAGATAGGCAAATCCATAGAAATAGAAGGTTGGGGCGCCTGGGTGGCGCAGTCGGTTAAGCGTCCGACTTCAGCCAGGTCACGATCTCGCGGTCCGTGAGTTCGAGCCCCACGTCAGGCTCTGGGCTGATGGCTCGGAGCCTGGAGCCTGTTTCCGATTCTGTGTCTCCCTCTCTCTCTGCCCCTCCCCCGTTCATGCTCTGTCTCTCTCTGTCCCAAAATAAATAAAAAATGTTGGAAAAAAAAAAAAAAAGAAATAGAAGGTAGATTAGTGGTAGCCAGGGCCTGGGGAGAGAGGAGTTTGGGGAGTGACAGCTAATGGGTAGAGTTTCTTAGGGGGCGGGTGATAAGAATGTTCTGGAATTAGATAGTGGTTGATGATTGCACAACTCTGTGAATATAGTAAAACCAATGAATTGCACGATATGTGAATTATATCTCAATAAAACAGTTATAAATTATATTAACTTTAAAAACAAAATAAGTTACATAATATTATGTACATGTGATGTCATTTAAAAAAAAAAACAAAGTATAGAATAAGGAAGGAAATAAGGAGGAAGGAAGAGTTACAAAATTAACCACCATTGGTCGTTATCACTCCAGAAGGCTTTGAAACTATTATTCTAACCCAATCATCAAGAGAAGACAATTATATCCAAAAAAGTAGTATGGAAAGGTTTCCAACAAAATCAAAACTTACTTTTTTAATGAAAGGAAAGCTAGCCTAAAAGAAAGAAAGATTTTTCAGGTTTTTTTTTTTCCTCCTTTTTGTTTGATTTGGGTTTGAAGTTTAGATTGACTTAGATTAAATCTGACTAGGTAAAAAATTAAAAATATTTTTCAATAAATCTGATTAGGTAAAAAAAAAGTATCTTTTAGAAAACTAATACTTTTCAAATATTGTCTTCTTTCATATGAGTAACAGTATATGAAAGAAAAATGTTAAGAAACAGATGGGGCAAGAACCATACAATGGAGTCAGAAAAACCCTCCCTTTCTTTAAAATAAAGAAGCTAATTTTAAAATGCTGAGTTTGGGACCTGGAATGCAAAACATCTCAACTTGGCGTTTGAATACTTTCTCCTCCCAAGCCCATCGCATTCTTTTCTCTGTCTCCTGGTTAAGCCTGGGCAAGAAGGCTCATTAATTCTGGATGTAATCCAAATTAGATGTGGATTCATACCTATGAGAACCTATGATCCCAGTGGTTCTTGGCTTTTATTCAGTTCTTAGGATGCTTATCATCATAACACTGTGATAAAACACTGGCAGATATAAATGTCACTTATTCTAGTCATTTAAATATCTTAGAATAAATTATTCCTTTTTTAGACAAGTCCTTTTAGGGCAGAATTACATAAATCAAAGGTGTTATTGTTATAATTTTAAATAGAGTCCATCTACCCACAATGGTTTAAGTATTTAGAGAATGTTTAGAAGGCCACCTGACTCTTTCCAGTTCTAAGGAAGGTCAAATTACTATGTTGCTTTAGATCCCCTTTAACTTATTCTCTGTTTTCTTCAGAAACTGGAGTTCAGAGAAGTTAGGCAAATTGGCCAAGGTAACACAGTAATGGTTGGACTTATTTAAACTCCAGGTTTTTTGCTCCAAGTTCATTACTTTTTCTCAGCACTTCCCAGTTGCCTCACATTATTACAGCTTCTTCTTTGGGACTCCTTGAATTCACTCTAAGCAACATCTCCCTTGGCCAAAAAAAAAATAAAAATAAATTAACAAAATACGCTCTCTTAACAGGCAAAAAGAAGGATGTATACTTCTTTACATAACTTAAAAGGGGGGGGGGGCATGGGTACGTATTGGTTAGGTGCAAAAAACAAATGCAACCATGGTAGCTTTAAAGGGGAATAAATACGTGGTTAGGTGATATAATTAGCCTACTGGACAAGAACAGATATGGGGCTAACTCTTGAGTGATTTATTTTGGTATTTTATTTAAAGCAGCCCTTATTTTTAGATTGTTTGAGTAACTTAAAGCTCAGCAAATTTCTGGGTGGGCAATTTTAACTTTCCAGATTTGGAAATGCCCTTGTATATCTACTACCCTCTAAAAATGAACCCAACCCTTCTTCAGGACACTGGTCCCAAGAAAGATCATCCCAAAGCATCCTAAAACCTCTAAATACACCAAAACAAATTCAACCACATTCAGGAATAAAACCAAGGTCTATGTATCATATGGATGGTTCCAATGTACTCTCCAGACTTTTTTAGGCTAGTTATTTTCTTTTTTTTTTTTTTTTCAACGTTTATTTATTTTTGGGACAGAGAGAGACAGAGCATGAACGGGGGAGGGGCAGAGAGAGAGGGAGACACAGAATCGGAAACAGGCTCCAGGCTCCGAGCCATCAGCCCAGAGCCTGACGCGGGGCTCGAACTCACAGACCGCGAGATCGTGACGTGGCTAAAGTCGGACGCTTAACCGACTGCGCCACCCAGGTGTCCCTAGGCTAGTTATTTTCAGAACCTATCAAGCTGCCTCAGAACCTATCGAGCAGAATATTCCTTCTGTTCCTAGCTATTGTTGGTATAAATTCACTGTGAGGCTAATGAATTGGTTTTTAAAAAAAAAAAAAAAATTTTTTTTTTAAAGCCAATGCATTTAACAGTTCCTTGTACAAATGAACTTTGCTGACTAGAATTGAGTTCACAGAGAAATTAGTGCTCAGATGGGACTGGAATAGGGCAGAAAGAAAAGCAAAGAAGCCCCACCAAACGGCAACTTGGTTACTTTCTAGGCACCCAAATGTGAAAAGACACAGTAAGTGGTAAAGGCCTTGGCTAGCCCTCTGTAAGTTCCCTGGAGACCAAACACAAGAATGGTATAAGGCCTCACTTTCTCATGGTTTATAGTTGTTTCATTTCCTGTCACCCATACCCCCTTTTCTGAGATAAGAATATACAGGATTCTCTTTATGTGGGGAATGTGGTTCCACAGAACAACCTCTTCCATTGAATGCAGGGGCTGAGAATATGACTTATTCTAAGCCAATCAGTGTGATGTATCCCTGGGTCACAATAATTGGTTCCCACCAATCAATACCAACAACTATAAATTCTGGAACTTCCCATTGAGATTTTGTGGGAGAAGACTATCCCTTCTGTTGGACTTACAGATATGAGGGACTCTAGAGCTGCCAAGAGGACACTGTGTGGAGCCCAGCCTGAAGCCAATGCAGTAGAAAGTAGAGCTCAGAGGTGGAGACAGAGAGAAGCTGAATTCCAACAGCACTGCTTGAACCTCCAATCCTGCCCCAGCTGAAAACACTGGATGTTTCAGTATATAGGCCAATAAATTCCCCTTCTCTGTTAAACTAATTTAAGTTGGGTCTTTCATCACTGGCAGCAGAGAGAGTCCAAACTGATATACATTTCATTTACACGAATTTCTTTGTGTAAACTATAAAATACAAATGCATTCATATTTTTAGCCATTTCTATTGGGAGATAATTTGCAGAGTGTGTTGAAATAAACATTGTTTGATATATATCTAGGACAAATGGAAGCAATTATGTACTTTGTAAAATATGAAACTGTGCAACATTACTTTGTTGCGCCAGAGCCGTTATTACAATCAGAACTCCTACACATGCACATCACTGACCACCACTGGGACCACAAGTGAATCTGACCAATCTGAGGTCAGCAAAGCCCAGGCTGTCACATGCAGAGAGTTGTTTATTTATGTAAGCAATCAGAATTCAGTAATTAAACTGAGTAGTAGATGATGTTTTCTTCATAAGCAATGTAAATCAATTTACAAGTGAATCACCAGTGATTAGGGATTCATAATAAAATAATAAGGTTACACCAAAGGGAAGTTTGAGTGGAAAAAGACCAGAACATTTGACTTGGGTCATGAAAAAATAACATACTCTTCTATTGACTTCATATATGACTTTTTGTTTTTAAGTCCAGATTGCTCAGAAGATACAACTGATGGAATAGAAGGGAAAGGAATATTTATTTCTAAATGTTAAGTCATCAGTCAGGAAGCTTTTTTAGCACAATCACAATTTAAACTGAGTTAGAGAATAAGAGAATCTATTGACTCACATAACCAGAAAGAGTAGAGAGCAAACTTCAGGGTCAGTTTGAGCCACAGGTTTGTAATATCTTCAGGGCCATTGCTTCCCATTTTCTGCAATTCCTTTGGCTGTGTCCCCCTTCTTGCAGTGTTTTTTAGTCTGGCTAGCTTTCCCATGGTAGCAAGGGGGCTATCAGCAGCTCCTAGGACCAAAACTTTTCTTACTTACACTGGGGGAAAGAAGGGTTTCCTTTCTTTCCAACCATAAAATCAAATTCATATGCTTCACACTGCCTGGATTTTCACACCTCTGAAAAAAATTACTGTGGCCCGGGAAGTTATACACCACAGTAATTTCAGATCTGGGAAATGAGCCTGTGCTTGAGCCAATAACATATCCAGAGAAGACTAATGAGAACTCAACTCTAGAGATAGGGAAGAAGTTGATCCCACCTAGCCACATGGTTTCTACCCAAAGCAAGAGGGTGACATTTTCATTATGGAGGAAACCATGATTTTTTTATTATTACCATGTGCCAGACTGAACAGAGCCTTCTAGGCTGGGGTTAGCTGGGAAATTGCTTAGGGTACCAGTCTATACATAGGAAGTCTTCACTGGAAATGTACCTAGATGAAGAAAGTTGTTCAGGTCCATCCTACGTGAAAGTCATTGTATCCCTTAGCCTTGCATAATTCCATTCTCACTTCCTCATCAGAAAACGTGGAAACCAGGGCGAGATGAATTCTCACAGCACATGTATCTACCACCACTGTTGCCTATTTTTACTTTATATTTTCTCAAGGTTATCTCTAATATATCATAACATGCTTTCCCCAAAATTAATGGCCTGGTGTTTTAGAGTGTCTGGCCTTATTTTAACACATCAAACTTCTATTCCAAAGACACTGATTTTCATGGCTTTTTTTTTTTTTTTTGCACTATCATTTGTACCACATTCAAATGAATGCTTAGATGGCATTACTATTGGATGCTAAAAACATTTTAGGTCATAATAGCAGTAAATGTTAAAATAAAGACAGAATATTTATAGTTAGTTACAAAGTTCTGTACCAGATACTTTTGATGTCTTAGGTCATATCCCCTAAGCTCACTTCTCATTGCCAGGAACAATTGACTCCCTCCCCTCATACACCACCACCAGTCTTTCTATTTTCTATCTCAGGGCCTTCTTCGAAATCTGAAGCCACAGGTACCTACTTGGTCCACTGGCAAGCAAAACCAGGAAATATAGTAGGTGCTCAATAAATTTTTGCTGAATAAGTGAATGTAGGAGTACAATAGATTGTCATTAAGCTGCCTTGTCAGTAGACAAACTGCAGTGTTCTTGCTATGCTGTGAGGGGCATACATGTTTGCCCAGTAGAATTTTCTGAAATGATGGAAAAGTTCTACATCAGTGTTGTCTTATACAATCACCAATACCCACATGTGGCTGGCTACTGAGCACTTAAAAAGTGGCTAGTATTGAGTAAAATCCTGAATTTTAAATTACATTTAATTTTCATTAATTTGCATTTAAATTTAAATAGCCACATGTGTCTCATAGCTACCGTGTTGAACAGCACAAGATAAAAAATGCCAAGTACTACCCCAAAAAGCCCTCTTATTCCTTGCCACACTCATATGGAGAAGTATTTACGTAGTAACAGTTTGTGGATACACAAAATCATTACTTGCTGGGAAACCATATGGCTTGGGTGATACCCAGGCCAACCATTGTATAAGGCATTTATTTTACTTGACTCAAAATCAAGACCTAGCAAAAACAGATAGGTGAAACCAAGAACCCTGTTTGGTTACCTTGGTTTGTGTTTTTGATGAGCTTTGAACACAGACTTTCAGCGTTGGATTGGCTTAGACAGGTAGAGGAGAGGATGATTTAGAAATGCATATGACATTTAAAATCCAGTCCTTTCAGATTCCTTTACATTTAAATAAGAAAAAAGGTGCTGTTTAAAACAACCATTCACATCTATGAAAACATCTTTGAGCCTTTTATTATTTGAAAAACTCCTTTTTCCCAAGAAGAAAAAGGAACATATGTTTTGTGTAGGTGTCCGTGTTCAAGTTGCAAAGGCTGAACCTCTGGTATGAAAGAAGTTTCTAAACTTGGCAAGCCCTGTTTCCCATCACTAATAATAAAAAATGCTTTGTGTGCACACACCTTGCTCTGTGTGGCTTAGCAGATAGGTCACAGGCAGGCATCAGATGCACAGAGTTTCCATTCTCAGCTCTCTCACTGACTCAGTCTTTGACCTCAGAAGAGTTGGGGTAGATTTAGACCAAGGGCGCCTGGGTGCAAAATGAGGATGTTCACTCTAAACTCTAATAGCAGCATTTTTGACTCTGCTTTGATGAAATAAGTCAGGTTACAGACACATACTATCTTGACCAGTTCCCTGGGCTTTCCAGGAACCACCTTCTGACATCACTATCTGAGAGATTTGCCTTTCCCTCTTTTCTTCTCTTTCGCATCTCCTTCTCTCCTCACCCTACTTTTCCACAATGATTACTTGCATATCCACTCAGCCAACCAGTCAATAGCAAGGAAAACTGTGATATAATTTCAGATCTTGGGGGTACAAATTAATGAAATACAGACAAGTAAGTCTCTAATACATAGTCTTATTACTTAAGCCTCCTTGTTCAGAGTAGCTGAACACATTGGTGACACTCTTTGTTTGAACTAGAGGATTCCATCTCTGTACCAAGGCTATTACATCATGTCGAAGGCATGATGACATTTTATGCCCCAGACCCAAATCCTCAGTTTCACTGCAGTCCCCACAGCTTCCCAGACCTGGTTTCCAACCTGCATATATTTATCAAGGTTTCTCCTTGTGACCCCCCTTCTGGGTTAAATTTGCTGTAAGCTCCAAGTTTCCAGGTTTAGTAGTGTGGTTCTTTGAAGGTTTGGAAGAGTGTGTCATACTTGTGAAATCTAAGAAACATGCAGGAAGAGGGCAATATGATACCTCAAGCTAATTTCCAAGGGCACACTTTTAAAATTTAGACTTTATGACTATGGCTTTTACTTTGAGTGAACTGAGTTGCTCCTAGAGAGTTTGAGCAGAGGACTAATAAAGAGGACTGAACGTTTCAAGGCTCCCTCTGCTGTGTCTTGATCTCCAAATATACCCAGCCCTGTATTTCCCATTTCTGTATTCTGCCAGTCTGGCAGGAAATCTTATTCTTTCTCTGCTTGCTGGGCTTATTTCTTCTCCCTCACCACTTATAAGATCTGTCCCTCCATAGACAGTGGGCTGTTCTACCTCCTGATCCAAGCTTTGCCCGTCTTGCCCACTCCACCACAGCCAGACCTGGCTCTCTCCCTTAACATCAACCAAGTGTTAACAGTTTATCATCTGGAAGCAATATTGAGGTCTGTGTATATTTGACTTGGATGGAGTGTTTGACTTTTTCTCAGAGATCCCCAGGTAAGAGTGACCCTCTCCCACACCAGTACTGTGACCCTGCTTCTTACCTGTACAGTCTCTGCTTCCTAGAAGTTTCCCACACTTTCTGTACATGAATCACTGCCTTTTGGTTATTATTGAAAAATTAAACCTGAAAATCAGGAAAATACAAAGAGAATTAACTGGGAAAAAAATATATATATATATATAGTTAGTTACTTAGTTTTACAAAATACAAATAGGTATATCTACATCTGAATTCTGCATTTTTCACTTCATATTGTATAATAAGCATTTTTCCATCTTTTTAAATAAATGATTTTTAGTGGCTTCACAGAATTCCATGGTGTGGTTGTATCATTATTTAATCAATCTCCTACTTAACCACTTTGATTATTTCCAGGTTTTTGATATTATAAACATATTAAAATAAATGACCTACACATGAATACCCAAATGGATCACTGACAATTTCATTCTATTAAATTCCCAAAAAGCGAATTACTGAGTCAAAGGATAAAAGCATATTTAAGGCAGGCTGAGACTCCTTAAATAAAGACTCCAGGGGCGCCTGGGTGGCGCAGTCGGTTAAGCATCCGACTTCAGCCAGGTCACGATCTCGCGGTCCGGGAGTTCGAGCCCCGCGTCAGGCTCTGGGCTGATGGCTCGGAGCCTGGAGCCTGTTTCCGATTCTGTGTCTCCCTCTCTCTCTGCCCCTCCCCGTTCATGCTCTGTCTCTCTCTGTCCCACAAATAAATAAAAAACGTTGGAAAAAAAATTTAAAAAAATAAAATAAAGACTCCAAATCCCAATGGGGGTGTAAAGCAATCCTTCAGGGTCCCCTGACCATTGGCCAGAAGTAAAGCTGAGGGGTATGTTCTACAATAGAACACCCCCCCCCCCCCCCACCATAAGTGAAGTGTTTAATTATTTAAACTGATTTCTAAATAAGTCATGCCAGAACATGTTAATCAATGTTGATGAAGTAGCTTCAGCTATCAGGGACAGCAGAAGGGTACACACCTGGCCTCATACCATTGTTAGCTTCAAGTTCTCCTCTAAAATGACCAATGGGCTGGGGGCACGTGGGTGTGTCAGTTGGTTAAACATGTGACTTCAGCTCAGCTCATGATCTCATGGCTCTTGCGAGCTCGAGCCCCACATTGGGCTTGCTGCTGTCAGTGCATACTCCACTTCAGATCCTCTGTACCCCTCTCTCTCTCTACCCCTCCCTCATTCTCTCTCCCCCTTTCTCAAAAATAAATCAGAAAATAAAATAAAATGAGCAATGGGCACCAGGCAAAAAATGTAATCATCTTCCATCTTTCTCTTTCAGCCCACAGAGGAAGACACCAATTGACCTTTGCTCTGATTCCTAATTAAATTCTAAATCTGAAGAACAGTGATTCAATGGAAATGAGAAATCTGTAAAGCATTAA
Organism: Herpailurus yagouaroundi; assembly: GCF_014898765.1. Lineage (NCBI taxonomy): Eukaryota > Metazoa > Chordata > Mammalia > Carnivora > Felidae > Herpailurus > Herpailurus yagouaroundi. The sequence goes on from NW_024412376.1 coordinate 104,692,742, forward strand.
TACCATATAGATCCAGGAAGGGTGGGAGTAGCAAATTGCTCAGGTACTTGCAACATCAGCAAAACAAGGAGAGTGGGCTTTTATGCAGACACATCACAGATGAGAACTAGAGGGTGATTTTTTTTCCTGAATTTTATACAACAATCATCTTCTGAGCAATTAATCTCCTGTCCCCATATACTGATACTCAAAATGGATACACCTGTGATGTAAATCAAAGTATCTCTTTTTCAGATAGAGTGATGCAGACAAACAGATTATTTCATTTGTCTCAAATCATCTATTTGGGCTAGATTCATTTCCTTCAACTTTTTCTTAAATGCCTCCTACAAGCCAAACATTGGTTTGTTGGGAGATCTGCAAACTGATTAAGACAGGATTTCTGACCCTAAGAAAGGCAATGTCTAGTCATAGAAGCAAAAATTCTGATAATGTGCCCAAGCATACTTAGGGAACAATAAAAGCAGTAATATATTGAGAAGGAAGTAAGCTAAACAAAGCCTTGAAGTCAACTTTTGTGGGTAGGCAAAAATGCACATGCACCAGGAATCTGATAACCGAAAAAAAATGTGGCATAAGGCACAAATTCATTCTCCCTATCAAACACTAGAGATCAGATGCATTTACACCCAAATCAAAGCTTGTAAAGATGAATAGCTACTCTTTGGATCTTTTTCAATGTAATAATTACTCTTCATAAAAGCTCACAGTAAACATCAATCTCCATGTAATTAAAATCAGTGCCTTTGTTCGCATAATAGGATAATACTACGTCATTCAAGATGCTGGTCCAAGAAGGACAGATTGAAATGGGCAGGGCTGTTTCTAATTACAACTGCCTTACGGAAATAATCAATGCTAGCTACTTCAGGAATAAACTAGAGTTTGTGGGTTATCTAGCTGCTTCCTTTTCCTCCTCCCTTTTCTCTTCCTCAAGATACTTGGGTCCTCCCAATTTACTAGATACTCCTTTCACCTGGACTTTTAGAGAGTCAGAGAGGTGAGGTCAAACCTCAGTGTTGATACTCCATAGCAGTTCTAATGAAAGGGTTTGATAGAAGATAATGCTGAAGTGTATAAAATAGTATAAAGAATGTTTGGAAATTTTCAGGGAATTTTCATTGCTTTTGATACTTTCAGGCCTTTTTACCTGAAGAATGGAAAATTAGCTATTGCTGTTGCTAGGTATGAATGAGTTTGAGTTTTCCAAATTTGGGGGATGTCTAATCACTATTCAAATGTGAGCTGCTTATCTTACATTTTTAGAAAGATCCAGGAAGTCCAGGGCCCATGCTTAGCTTCAGAAAATTGAATGAATGTCACTGTCATGGAACATTTTCATGCAATAATGGTCTCCTTGCTGCTGGATAACTGCTGAAGCAAATCCACTGATGAGAAATAAATGAGGAAGCAAAGCAGTGTGTATTTCCAGAGCCACAAACACTGACCCCTTCAAGGCATTCAATCATTCTGACTTTGTTTCTATTATCAGGAAGCGAGTGATGAAGAATGAATCATGATAGGTCAATATATCTTGGCGGGATCCACAGATGTTTTTGCATCATTCCCTTACTTGAGGGCTGCTGTCAAGAAGGCTGTCTTATAAAGCAGAACCACAGACAGAGCAGCATTCTTGCCAGTGAGAAGGCAATCTGTTCTGGCTGGATCATCTATTTTACATTATTGATCAATTTTTATTCATCTTCATTTCTGATACTGTCTCTGGTTGAAGAAATGGCTCAGCAATTTGAGATCACATAGCCATCTGAATCAGCTACCACACAATACAGGTATAAGAGTATCATCTATAAGCTGACACTTCTTATTGTGCTGGATCAAAGAGTTACTGTGTCATGCATTGATTGCTAAGACTTAATGCTCTATGACTCAAATGTCCATCTGTATCCCATGGAGCCATTCACTTCCTGCTAGCTGGAGGTCCATCCAAGACTAAATTCCTGCCTCAGCATTATCTTGTAAAATAAAATCTGGAATGTGTGCTTCCAATTCCCATGTCATTCACTTTGCAATTTTTGTAAAAAGTAAGGGAATGCATTTCCTTTCCCCTACATTGTTGAACTTTGCCTTCATAATAGACTCACAGCATTGTCATGTAATTTCAATATCTCAAACGCAAAAAGAAAACACACTTGGGGCGCGTGGGTGGCTCAGTCGGTTGAGCATCCAACTTCGGCTCAGGTCATGATTTCACGGCTTGTGAGTTCGAGCCCCACATCAGGCTCTGTGCTGACAGCTCAGAGCCTGGAGTCTGCTTCGGATTCTGTGTCCCATTCTTGCTGTGCCCCTCCCTCACTCATGCTCTGTCTCTCTTTCTCTCAAGAATAAATGAAACATTTTTAAAAATTTTAAAAAAGAAGAAAAAAGAAAACACACTCCCCAAATCTTGGGAGTTGGGGACAAAAAGACTTCAAAAGAAGTAGTATAGCAAATTCTTATGTTTAGCTAACTCAGCAGCTGTTCCCATTTCCTTTCTTCCTTCTGCCTTGTACTACATAGCCAGTATTTACTTTTCTCAGCATCCCTTGAAGCTGGTATAGCCATGTGACACAGTGTTGGCCAATGAGATGCAAATTAAAGTACGAGTTTATAAGCATGCTTAATTATCTTGGAAGGAAGGAAGGAAGGAAGGAAGGAAGGAAGGAAGGAAGGAAGGTAGAAAGAAAAAAATCATTTCCTTCAATCCTACATTTCTCTATTCTTCTTCCTCTCACCATCAATATTCTGGAAAGAGTACCCACCCAGTAGCAAACAATCTCCCTGAATGGACTTACCTAGCATTCATCTTCTCCTGTCTAATCTTTCACCTTGGGTTCCATCCCATTCCTTAGAGTCCTATGCTTGTGGAAAGTTGATCCTATTCCCAAAGGTTGGTTCATACTCCTTGCTAAAGTGATTAGGTTCAGATAAACAAGTTTAAGCAAATTTGAAATTTTCTGGCCATAGAGATTAGATCAGAAATGGGGAGATAACTTTTGGTTTTCTCTGTCTTATAAGAAACCTTCTAAATGGCCACCCACATACTTTCTCTTTCTGGATCTTGTGGTATTCTGAGTCATTGCTGCTGTCATTTTGTCACCAGGAAGGAAACTAGGCTTGAAATAATATGACACTAAGAAGGCTGAATTGTAAAATAAAAAAATAAAAACAAAAAAACTTTTTAAATGACACTATTAAGATAACACCTGTTTTCCTCTGAATTTCACAGGTATGTGAGCCAATGAACAGCCTTATCATTTAAGTTCAGTCTTCTGTTACTAGATACCAATTTAAAAAAAAACTCTCTATCAAAAGGTCTTGCACATTACCTCCTATATATGCTCTTTATCTGCCTCCGTCTCTTCTTTCCCAATTGTCATTGCTCATATTTAAGTCTTACCACTATTCTCCTTGATTTTGCAATATACTACTTCACAAGTTTCTTTGACTTTAATTTCTCTTCCATTTAATCTGTTGATTACACAGTCACCAAATACTCATTTTAAAATGCTCCAGACTCTCCATCCATTCCCACTGTATACAAGATGAAAATTAAATCCCCAGTCCTATTATACAAAGCTCTTCTGGATCTGGCTCCTCCTTGCCAGTCCAATCTCATCACTAACCATTTTCTCTGCCCCATCCCTCCCAACACACATATATAAGGACACACTATTTCCTTGAAATTCTGAATTACATGTAGTTCTTAAACACACATATCTCTCTTCTGTTTCCATTACTGCTCATCTGCCATTCTCTCTGTTGGATTTCTAGAACTCTTCTCCACTGTTTGTCCAATGGGTAATGTTCATCCTAGCCCAATCTCTTCTATGAAGCTTATTCCAATTGCTCCATTCTACCCAACCATGATGATTTTCATACAAGATCCATTCTTTGAAGGCAGGGACTATGTTTAATTCATCTTTATAACCCTGTCACTTAGCAGTAACTGGCATGATAGGTCCTCTATGTTTGAATGAATGAATAAAAATTATATATGACAGAATCAGATACGAAGATTGAAATTTTACTTGGATTATTGGATCTTCTACATGACAAATAGACAAATAATTTAATAATAATAATACAATAATCATAAAATAATAATCAATAAGAAGTTGACTAAGCCCTTTAGGTGCCCCCTTCCATGATACTTAGTCCCTGGGAGATATTGTCATAACTGTAGTGGATATTGTTTTTGTCTTCCTAGAATACTTTCCTAATACCTCACCTTCTTCTAGGACTACTCACTGATTTTATTTAATTTAAAAAAAAAATTTTTTTTTTGAAAGAGAGAGAGCACAAGCAGGGGAGGGGCAGAGAGAAGGAGAGATAGAATCTCAAGTAGGCTCCACACCATCAGTGCAGAACCTGATGTGGGGCTAGAACTCACAAATAGTGAGATGATGACCTGAGCCAACTACACCACTCAGGTGCCCTGACTACTCACCGATCTTGACCAGAGAGGTAGATACATGATTCTGGACCAGCTTTTGTTTTCTTTTTCTTTTCTTAAATTGTGGCCCAGTGGTTTGTTTCTTTGTTGTTTGTTTGCTTGTTTGTGTTCTCCCAAGGGTTTGACTCTTGAGGAAACACACCTAAGACCTACCTAAGTAATCTGATGGAAACATAATTGATAACCATATCTGTGAGTTCCTGAGGCTGAGAAATCTGGAGCTATCTTGTTTCTTGTCCTTTCTGAAGCTTCCTAAAGTTTGGTTGTTCAGTTCTTCCTTCTATTTTGTGGCATACCTCCTTCTAATAAATTCCCCTTATTTGTTATGTTAATCAGAAATGGGTCTGTTTATTGTAATCACAGAATTTTAACTCAGCATACTTCTTTGATGCATGTTAATTTATGGCTATTACACTATCACATAACATGAAAGGAATATGTATTGTTGATTTATAAGGCAGGCTATTTCCCACAATGCCAGGAAATACCTAGCCCAGGGCTTGACATACAGCAGAGAAAGCAATATCTGCAGAATGAATATACTTCTAGAGAGGGGAGGAAGATAGTGGCAGAGTAGGATGATCCTAGGCTTGTCTTGTTTCACAAACACAATGAGATAACTACCAAATCATCTTAACTACCCCAGAAATCAATCTGAAGACTGACAGAACCAATTCCACAACTAAAGGGGTAGAATAGGCCACACTGAAGAAGAAGGTAGGAAGTGCAGAGACATGGTTTAGGGGAGAAACAGATTTACTGCAGAAAGGAGAGAGCTGTGGTCACAGAGAAGGATGAGACAGTGAAGATCACACAGGGGAATGCCCAAGGAAAACATTTCCCCAAAGTCATTGGCTTAGAAAATGAGAGAGGCTAAATTCTGTGAGTTCTTGCAACCAGCAGGCAGGGCTTAAAACCTGGAGTTTTAAAGGTCAGTGTGCTTGGCTGGGATAGAGCCTAGAGGGCACTGTGCTTCTCCTCGAGAGAAGGCAGGCAAACAACCCACAGGCAGACAGCATGGAAACAGCAATCTGAAAAGCACTTGGGCCCAAAGTGGGAAGAATATTCGTTTTTCTTACAGCATGTTCCTCGGAGGCAGCATTCCAGGAGATACCTCTCCAAGAATAAGGGAGCTGTCTAGTGCCATTTTCCTCTTCTGCCCCTCAGCTAAACATACAACCACCTGAGGAAAGCATCCAAGCATGGACACTGGCTGCCTAACTTGCTTACGCCAAGCCCCACTCCTCTGTGCTCTGCTGGGACTGCCTTTCTAAGCCAAGATTGCCTCAATCCCAGTGTGGCAGGCTCCTCTGCCAGAAGGCCAGCAAAAAACCCTGCCCACACCACATCTCCTGACCAGAGAGTTCTGCAGGGCTTCAGTTCTGGTGTAGTTGGTGTCAGGTCTCATTTCACAAGCAGATCAGAGCATATCTAGTTAAAACTCATCACATTCAGGCCAGGGACCAAACACTGACACAAAGAGAGCCTCTGCTGATGACTGGCCAGAAGGAAAGAGCAGCCACAACACAGCAGCAGAGTGCACACAGCACACTCCAGAGACACTACCTGTTGTGCTGGGCCCTGACACTATATGACCTCTTCTTTATAAGGCCATTACTTTTAGGAGCAGGAGACATAAATAGCTTTTCTAACACAGAGAAGAGGGACAAAATGCCAAGATGGGGGAATTTATCCCAAATAAAAGAACAAGATAAGGTCACAGCCAGAGATTTAAAAAACAGATGTAAGTAACATGCCTGATGGAGGATTTAAAGCAACAATCATAAGGATACTCACTGGGCTTGAGAAAAAATAGAAGCTATCAGGGACACCTTCACCACAGAAATAAAAGAGTTAAAAAAGAATCAATCAGAAATGAAGAATGCAACAAATGAGATTGGAAATAGGCTTGATGCAATGAACAGTAGGTGGGAAGAAGTAGGAGCAAATTAGTGACCTATAAGACAAAACAGTGGAAAATAAAGCTGAACAAAAGAGAGAAAGAACAATTATGGAAGCCGATAATAGACTTAGAGAACTCAGCGACTCCATCAAATGTAATAACATTTGTATTATAGGAGTCCCAGAAGAAGAAGAGAGAGAAAAGGGGGAAGATAATTTATTTCAAGAAAAAATAGGAGAAAACTTCCCTACTCAGGAGAAGGAAACAAATACCCAGATCCAGGATACACATAGAGCTCCCATCAAAATCAACAAAAGCAGGCCAACACCAAGACAAATTGTAATTAAATTTGCAAAATATAGTGATGAGGAAAAAAATCTTAAAAGCAACAAGACAAAAGAAGTCCTTAACTTACAAGGGAAAACCCATAAGGCTAGCTGGAGATTTCTAAACAGAAACCTGGCCAGCCAGTGGCATGATATATTCAGAATGCTAAATGGGGAAATTTGCAGCCAGGAATATTCTATCCAGCAAAGCTATCATTCAGAAAAGAAGGAGAGATGATGAGTTTCCCAGACAAACAAAAGCTAAATGAGCTTGAGACCAATAAACTTGCAAGAAATATTAAAGGGGACCCTTTATGTGCAAAGGATAGACCAAAAGTGACAAAGACCAGAAAGGATCAAAGAAAATCTCCAGAAACAATGACAAAACAAGTGATAAAATGGCAATAAATACATATCTATCAATAATTACTTTGAATGTAAAAGGACTAAATGCTCCAATCAAAAGACACAGATTGTCAGAATATATACAGAAAAAAAAAAAAAACCAAGACCCATCTATATGCTGCCTACGAAAGACTCATCTTAGATCTAAAGACACTTGCAGATTGAAAGTGTGGGGGCAGAGAGACATTTATCACACAAATGGACATTATAAGGTCAGAGTAGGAGGGGCAAAGATGGCGGAACAGCATGGAAGGTTTTTTGCATTTTGCATCCATGCAATACAGCCAGATCAACACTAAACCATCCTTCACACCTAGAAAACTGATTTGAGGATTAACACAACAATCTGCACAACCTGAACCACAGAACTCAGTAGGTACATGGCACAGAGAGGTGAACTGGGGGAGAGAGAAGCCACATAGAGGACAAGGAGATTTTTGCTTGTGGAGAGAGGTCAGAGATGGGGGGAGACTATGATAAAAGCACTCCCCCCACCAAAACCAGCTGGAGACAAAGTAGAAAAGTGGAAACAGCCATAGGGACTGAACAAAAAAGGGACAAAAGTGAAAGGAGAGAGTTTCAATTCCATTAAGACTCTATAAACTTAGAGGGAGCACAGAGTCTGAAACTCTGTAGCTCAATACCTAGCAGTACTCTGGTGGGAAGGGCGAATCCCCAGGAGCAGGGAGTGAAGTCCTTGGGTCCTCAGGCCACACAGGGAGAGATGGTTCCCCTGCTGAGAGGATATTTGGTAGAGGTTCTGTGGCTGCCCCATAGCCAAAGGTCCCAGCAGACCCCAGAGAACAACCACATTCACTGCTGCTGGAACAAGGATGTTAAGGGGGAAGCCTGGTGCCAAATGTGTGTTGTGACTTACCATAGTCCCTGAAATGCTGCTGATACACAATTGAATGAACTTTTTCTGGGGTGGGCAGGCACCCAGCTGCAGTCTCTGGGCATCGGCAGCAGCACAGTCCCATGAACGTTCCTGGGTGCAGCCAGCACCTGGCCATTGCTTGGTGAGACCCTCCCGCAGAGGGGCAGAACAGGTCAAAGCTGCAGTCCCTCAGAAGTGAGGGGTTGGGAAATACAGGTGCATCTGAGATAAAACTCAGGAGGAAGGTGCTGCCTGGCAACCTGACAACTTGGTCATGGACAGTGTAAAAGCAGGGAGTGGATGGAAGCTGGAGAAAAAGGACAGGTGAGCAATTGCTTATCAGGAAGAACAGAGTTCTAAGACTAGAGACTGGGTAGCTGGGTGATGCCATTTTCACCTCTCCCACACATGTGTATACACACCTACAAGCAACACACAATCCACCCCAGTAAGCTAAAAAGTGCCATCTAGTGGAGAGCGGAGCTGTTACACTAAGCCCCGCCAAACTGGGCCAATGTCACTCTTCAGGAACACCACAAGTCTCTGCCTGCTTAGTTTACAGACTATAAAGTACTTCAGAATTTGACTTCTAGGGGAAAATGATGTAATTTCAATCATATTTCAGTCTGTTCACTGGTCCATCTATTCAATTTTGTTTTCTTTTTCGTTTCTTTTCTTTTTCTTGAATAGAGAAAGAGAAAAAATTATTTTTATTTTCAATTTTTATTGAAAATATTATTAATTTTCTTCTACTACATTTTTTACTTTTTGGTAAATTTTTCAAATTCTATATTACTTCCAACATTTCATTTTATTCTATTTCATTCTATTCACTTTCTCAAATTTTCAAATGTTTTGCTTTTTTTTTCCTTTCCCCTTTTTTCTCTAACCTATCAAGCTCCTTTCAACAATCACACCAGGGGCGCCTGGGTGGCGCAGTCGGTTAAGCATCCGACTTCAGCCAGGTCACGATCTCGTGGTCCGTGAGTTCGAGCCCCGCGTCGGGCTCTGGGCTGATGGCTCGGAGCCTGGAGCCTGTTTCCGATTCTGTGTCTCCCTCTCTCTCTGCCCCTCCCCATTCATGCTCTGTTTCTCTCTGTCCCAAAAATAAATAAAAAAAAAAAAAACGTTGAAAAAAAAATTAAAAAAAAAATAATCACACCAAAACACACTTAGGATATAGCATCATTTATTTGATTTTTGTGTGTGTGTTGTTTTTAATTTTATAATTTTTTTTACCTTATTAATTCCTTTTCTTCCTTCAAAATGATGAAACGAAGGAATTCACCCCAAAATCAGTAGCAGGAAAAAATGAAAGCCAGGGACTTAATCAACACAGATACAGGCAAGATGTCTGAACCAGAATTTAGAATCACAATAATAAGAATACTAGCTGGGGTTGAAAAAAGATTAGAAGCCCTTTCTGTGGCGATAAAAAAAGTAAAAAATAGCCAGGATAAAATAAAAAATGGTATAACTGAGCTGCAATCTCTAATAGATGACACAGTGGCAAGGATGGATGAGACAGAGCAGCAAATCAGTGATATAGAGGACAAACTTATGGAGAATAATGAAGCAGAAATACAAGAGGGAAACTAAGGCAAAAGATCATGATTTAAGAATCAGAGAAATCAGTGACTCATTAAAAAGGATCATCAGAATCACAGGGGTCACAGAAGATGAAGAGAGAAAAAAAGGGGTAGAAGGGTTATGTGAGCAAATTATACACGGAAACTTTCCTAACCTGGGAAAAGACACAGACATCAAAATCCAGGAAGCACAGAGGACTCCCATTAAATTCAACAAAACCCGACCATAAACAAGGCATACCATAGTCAAATTCACAAAATACACAGGCAAGGAAAGAATCATGACAGTAGCAAGGGAAAAAAAAAAGTCCTTAACCTATAAGGGAAGACAGATCAGGTTTGCAGCAGACTTATCTACAGAAACTTGCCAGACCAGAAAGGAGTGGCAGGACATATTCAACGTGCTGAATCAGAAAAATATGCAGCCAAGAATTCTTTATCCAGCAAGGCTATCATTCAAAATAGAAGGAGAGATAAAAAGTTTCCCAGACAAACAAAAATTAAAGGAGTTCCTGACCACTAAACCAGCCCTGCAAGAAATTTTAAGGGGTACTCTCTGAGGGCAGTAAAGACAAAAAAAAGAGAGAAAGAGAGAGAGAGAGAACAAAAGCAACAAAGACTAGAAAGGACCAGAGAATACCACAGAAACTCCAACTCTACAAGCAACATAGTGGCAATAAATTCATACCTTTCAGTACTCACTCTAAATGTCAATGGACTGAATGCTCCAATCAAAAGACATAGGGTAACAGAATGGATACGAAAACAAGATCCATCTAAATGTTGTTTACAAGAGAACCACTTTAGACCTAAAGACACCTTCTGATTGAAAGTAAGGGGATGGAGAACCATCTATCATGCTAATGGTCGACAAAAGAAAGCCAGAGTAGCCATACTTATATCAGACAATCTAGACTTTAAAATAAAGACTGTAGGGGCGCCTGGGTGGCGCAGTCGGTTGAGCGTCCGACTTCAGCCAGGTCACGATCTCGCGGTCCATGAGTTCGGGCCCCGCGTCGGGCTCTGGGCTGATGGCTCAGAGCCTGGGGCCTGTTTCCGATTCTGTGTCTCCCTCTCTCTCTGCCCCTCCCCCGTTCATGCTCTGTCTCTCTCTGTCCCAAAAATAAGTAAATGTTGAAAAAAAAATTTTTTTTTTTAATTAAAAAAAAAAAAAAAACCTAGCTCCTTTAACATTGAGAAGTTTTAACTAAGTAATCAAAGACCTGATAAAGATGAAACCTAAAACTTTGATTTTCCCAGAGGACAAAAAAATAAAATAAAATAAAATAAAATAAAATAAAATAAAATAAAGACTGTATCAAGAGATGCATTAGGGAATTATATCATAATCAATGGGTCTATCCACACAGAAGACCTAACAATTGTAAACATTTATGTACCAAATGTGGCAGACCCCAAATATATAAATCAATTAATCACAAACAAAGAAACTCATTGATAATAATACCATAATAATAGGGGACTTCAACACCCCACATACAACAATGGACAGATCATCTAAACAGAAAATCAACAAGGAAACAATGACTTTGAATGACACACTGGACCAGATGGATTTAACAGATATATTCAGAATATTTCATCCTAAAGCAGCGGAATACATATTCTTCTCCAGTACACATGGAACACGCTCCAAAATAGATCACATACTGGGACACAAATCAGCCCTAAGTAAGTACAAAAAGATTGATATCATACCGTGCATATTTTCAGACCACAACACTATGAAACTCGAAATCAACCACAAGAAAAATTTGGGAAGGTAACACATACTTGGAGACTGAAAAACATCCTACTAAAGAATGAATGAGCTAGCCAAGAAGTTAAAGAAGAAATTAAAAAGTATATGGAAGCCAATGAAAATGATAACACCACAACCCAAAACCTCTGGGACACAGCAAAGGCCATTGTAAGAGGGAAGTATATAGCAATCCAGACCTTCCTAAAGAAGGAAGAAAGATCTCAGATACACACCTAACCTTATGCCTTAAGGAGCTGGAAAAAGAACAGCAAATAAAACCCAAAACCAGCAGAAGACAGGAAATAATAAAGATTAGAGCAGAAATTAATGCTATTGAAACCAAAAAAACAGTAGAACAGATCAATGAAACCAGAAGCTGGTTCTTTGAAAGAATGAACAAAATTGATAAACCCCTAGCCAGTTTGATCAAAAAGACAATGGAAAGGCCCCAAATAAATAAAATCAAGAATGAAAGAGGAGAGATCACAACCAGCATAGCAGAAATAAAAACAATAATAAGAGAATATTATGAGCAATTATATGCCAATAAAATGGGCAATCTGGAAGAAATGGACAAATTCCTAGAAACATATACACTACCAAAACTGAAACAGGAAGAAATAGAAAATTTGAACAGACCCATAACCAGTAAAGAAATCCAATTAGTAATCAAAAATATCGCAAAACACAAGAGTCCAGGGCTAGATGGCTTTTGAGGGGAATTCTACCAAACATCTAAGGAAGAGTTAACACCTATTCTCTTGAAGCTGTTCCAAAAAACAGAAATGGAAGGAAAACTTCCAAACTCTTTCTATGAAGCCAGCATTACCCTGATTCCAAAACCAGACAGAGACCCCACTAAAAAGGAGAACTATGGACCAATTTCCCTGATGAACATGGATGCAAAAATCCTCAACAAGATATTAGCCAACCGGATCCAACAATACGTTAAAAAAATTATTCATCACAACCCAGTGGGATTTATACCCGGGATGAAGGGCTGGTTCAATATCCACAATCAATGTGATTCATCACCTCAATAAAAGAAAGGACAAGAACCACATGATCCTCTCAATAGATGCAGAGAAAGCATTTGACAAAATATAGCATCCTTTCTTGATAAAAACCCTCAAGAAAGTAGGGATAGAAGGAGCATACCTCGAGATCATAGAAGCCATATATGAAAAACCCAATTCTAATATCATCCTCAATGGGGAAAAACTGAGGGCTTTCCCTCTAAGGTCAGGAACAAGACAAGCATGTCCACTCTCGCCACTGTTATTCAACATACTATTGGAAGTCAAAGCATCAGCAATCAGAAAACACAAAGAAATAAAAGGCATCCTGGAGGAGGTCAAACTTTCACTCGTCACCAATGACATGATACCCTATATGGAAAACCCAAAATATTCCACCAAAAAACTGCTAGAACTGATCCATGAATTCAGCAAAGTGGCAGGATATAAAATCAATGCACAGAAATCAGTTGCATTCCTATACATCAAGAATGAAGCAACAGAAAGAGAAATCAAGGAATTGATCCCATTTACAATTGCACCAAAACCCATAAAATACGTAGGAATAAATCTAACCAAAGAGGTGAAAAATTTATACACTGAAAACTATAGAAATCTTAGGAAAGAAATTGAAGAAGCCACAAAAAAATGGAAAAATATTCCATGCTCCTGGATAGAAAGAACAAATATTGTTAAAATGTCAATACTACCCAAAGCAATCTACATATTCAATGTAATCCCTATCAAAATAACACTGGCATTCTTCAAAGAGCAAGAACAAACAATCCTAAAATTTGTATGGAATCAGAAAAGACTCCGAATAGCCAAAGCAATCTTGAAAAAGAAAACCAAAGCTGGAGGCATCACAGTCCCAGTCCCAGTTCAAGCTGTATTACAAAGCTGTTATCATCAAGACAGTATGGTACTGGCACAAAAACTGACACTCTGATCAATGGAAGAGAATAAAGAACCCAGAAATGGACCCACAAACGTATGGCCAACTAATCACTGACAAAGCAGTAAAGAATATCCGATGGAATGAAGACAGTCTCTTCAACAAGTGGTGCTGGGAAAACTGGAGAGTGACATACAGAAAAATGAAACTGGACCACTTTCATACACCATACACGAAAATAAACTCAAAATGGATGAAAGACCTAAACGTAAGACAAGAAGTCATCAAAATCCTCGAGGAGAAAGCAGGCAAAAACCTCTTTGACCTTGGCCACAGCAACTTCTTATTCAACACGTCTCTGGAGGCAAGGGAAACAGAAGCAAAAATGAACTATTGGGGCCTCATCAAAATAAAAAGCTTCTGCACAGAGAAGGAAACAATCAGCAAAACTAAAAGGCAACTCATGGAATGGGAGAAGATATTTGCAAACGACATATCAGATAAAGGGTTAGTTAGTATCCAAAATCTATAAAGAACTTATCAAACTCAACACCCTAAAATCAAATAATCCAGTGAAGAAATGAGCAAAAGACATGAATAGACTCTTCTCCAAAGACATCCAGATGGCCAACCAACACATGAAAAAATGCTCAACATCACGCATCATCAGGGAAATACAAATCAAAACCACCATGAGATACCACCTCATACCTGTCAGAATGGCAAACATTAACAACTCAGGCAACAACAGATGTTGGCAAGGATGCAGAGAAAGAGAATCTCTTGTTCGCTGCCAGTGGGAATGCCAACTGGTTCAGCTACTCTGGAAAACAGAATGAAGTTTCCTCAAAAATTAAAAATAGAACTACCCTACGACCCAGCAATTGCACTACTAGGTGTTTATCCAAGGGATACAGGTGTGCTGTTTTGAAGGGACACATGCTCCCCCATGTTTATAGCAACACTCTCAACAATAGCCAAAGTATGGAAAGAGCCCAAATGTCCATCAATGGATGAATGGATAAAGAAGATGTGGCACATACATGAATACAATGGCGTATTATTTGGCAATCAGAAAGAATGAAATCTTGCCATTTGCAACTATGTGGATGGACCTGGAGGGTATTATGCTAAGCGCAATTAGTCAGACAAATATCATATGACTTCACTCATATGAAGACTTTAAGATACAAAACAGATGAACATAAGGGAAGGGAAGCAAAAATATATAAAAACAGGGAGGAGGACGAAACATAAGAGACTCTTAAATATGGAGAACAAACAGAGGGTTGCTGGAGGGTTTGTAGAAGGGGTACGGGCTAAATGGGCAAGGGGCATTAAGGAATCTCCTCCTGAAATCACTGTTGCACTATATGGTAACTAACTTGGATATGAATTTAAAAAAATAAATTAAAAAATTTTAAAAAAAGATCACAGTAGCAATACTTACATCAAACTAACTTTAAAAGAAATACTGTAAAAAGAGACAGAGAAGGGCATTATATAATCATAAAGAGGAGAATCCAAAAACAAGATATAACAATTGTTAATATTCAGGCAAATAACATGGAAGCACCCTATACATGAAACAATAACAAACATAAAGGAACTAATTGATAACACAATAACAATAGGGAACGTTAACACCCCCCACTTACATCATTGGACAGATCATCTAAACAGAAAATAAGCAAGGAAACAATGGCTTTGAATGACACACTGGACCAGATGGACTTAACAGATATATTCAGAACATTCCATCTTAAAACAGCAGAATACACATTCTTTTTTAATGCAAATGAAACATTCTGCAGAAGAGATCACATATTAGGCAACAAAATAGGCCTCAACAAATACAAAAAAATTTAAATCATACCATGAACCTTTTCTGACCACAACACTATGAAACTAGAAGTCAACCACAAGAAAAAAAAATTGGAAAGACCACAAATACATGGAGGTTAAACAACATGCTACTAAACAATGGGTGGGTCAACCAAGAAATCAAAGAGGAAATAAAAAATTACATGGAAACAAATTAAAATGAAAACACACAGTCTAAAACCTTTGGGTGCAGCAAGAGCAGTCCTAAAAGGGAAGTATATAGCAATACAGGTCTACCTCAAGAAAAAAGAAAAATCTCAAATAAACAACCTAACCTTACACCCATAGGAACTAGAAAAAGAACAACAAAGTCTAAAGCCAGCAGAAGGAAGAAAATAATAAATGTCAGAGCAGAAATAAATGATATAGAAACTAAAACATAATAGAACAGATCATTGAAACCAGGAACTGGTTCTTTGAAAAAATTAATAAAATTGATAAAACTCTAGGCAGACTTATCAAAACGAAAAGAGAAAGGACACAAATAAAATCACAAATGAGAGAGGAGAAATAACAACCAACACCACGGAAATACAAACAATTATAAGAGAATATTATGAAAAACTATATGCCAACAAATTGGACAACCTAGAGGAAATGGATAAATTCTTACAAACATATTAACTACCAAAACTGAAATAGGAAGAAATAGAAAACTTGAATAAGCCAATAACCAGGAAAGAAATTGAATCAGTAATCAAAAATCTCCCTACAAACTAAAGTCCAGGGCCAGACAGCTTCACAGAAGAATTCTATCAAACATTTAAAGAAGAGTTAATATGTATTCTACTCAAACTATTCCAAAAAATAGAAAAGGAAGGAAATTTCCAAATTCATTCTATGAGGCCACCATTACCCTTATACCAAAACCAGATAAAGACCATACTACAAAAAAGAACTACAGGCCACTATCCCTGATTAACATGGATGCAAAAACTCTCAATTAATTTGCTAATTAGTTAGCAAACCAAATCCAACAATGTATTTTAAAAAAATCATTAACCAGGGCACCTGGTAGCTCAGTTGGTTAAGCGTCCAACTCTGGGTATTAGCTCAGGTCATGTTCTCACAGTTCATGAGTTCAAGCCTTGCATCGGGCTCCACACTGACAGCACAGAGACTTCTTGGGATTTTCTCTCCCTTCCTTTCTCTCTGCCCCTCACCTGCTCATGCTCTCTCTCTAAAAAAAACTTAAAATATTTTTTTTAAGTCATTAACCACAATCAAGCAAGATTTTTTTCCTGGGATGCAAAGGTGGTTCAATATTTGCAAATCAATCAACATGATATATCACATTAATATGATCCATTCAATAGATGCACAAAAACCATTTGACAAAGTATAACATCCACTTATGATAAAAACCCTCAACAAAGTAGGTTTAGAGGGAACATACTTCAACACAAGAAAGGCCATCTATGAAAAAACAACAGCTAATATCATCATCAATGGGAAAAACTGAAAGTTTTTCCTCTGTGGTCAAGAACAAGACAGGAATGTCCACTCTCACCACTGTTATGTATGTATGTATATAATTAATTACTTATTTTTAATATTTTATGTTTATTTATTTTTGAGAGAGAGAGAGAGAGAGAGAGAGAGAAGGCAAGGGGTAGAGAGAGAGGGAGACAGAATCCGAACCAGGCTCCAGGCTCCAAGCTGTCAGCACAGAACCCAGTGCGGAGCCTGAACTCACGAACCATGAGATCATGACCTGAGTTGAAGTCAGACGCTTAACCAATTGAACCACCCAGGAGCCCCTCACCACTGTTATTTAACATAGTACTGGAATTCCTAGCCACAGAAATCAGACAACAAAAAGAAATAAAAGACATCCAAAGTAGCTAGGAAGAAGTCAAATTTCACCACTTGCAGATGACATGATACTCTATATAGAAAATCCAAAAGATTCCACAAAAAAGTGGCTACTACTGATAAACAAATTCAATAAAGTCATAGGTTACAAAAGCAATGTACAGAAGTCTATTGCATGTATATACCAATAATGGAGCCGCAGAAAGACTAATTAAGGAATTGATTCCATTTACAATTTCACCAAGAACAATAAGATAGATACCAGATACCTAGGAATAAACCTACCCAAAAAGGTTAGGCTGTACTTTAAAAACTATAAAACTTGATGAAAGAAATTGGAAGACAACACAAAGAAATGGAAAAGCATTCCACACTCATAGATTGGAAGAACAAACATTGTTAAAATGTTTATATGCCCAAAGCTTTCTACAGATTTAATGAAATTCCTATCAAAATACCACCAGCATTTTTCACAGAGCTAGAACAATCAATCCTAAAATTTGTATGGAACCACAAAAGACCCCGAATAGACAAAGCAATGCTGAAAAAGAAAAACAAGGCTGGAGGCATCACAATTCCAGACTTCAAGCTATATTATAAGGCTGTAGTGATCAAAACAGTATGGTACTGGCATGAGGCACCTGGATGTCTCAGTCAGTTGTGTCTGACTCTTGATTTCATCTCAGGTCACAATCTCATGGTATGTGAGTTTGAGCCCCACATCAGGCTCAGTGCTGGCAACACAGAGTGCTTGGGATTCTTTCTCTCTCTCTCTCACCACCCCCCCACCCACTTGTGTGCACTCTCTCTTTGAAAATAAATAAATACACTTAAAAAAAACACACAGTATGGTACTGGCACAAAAATAGACACATAGGTCAATGGAATAGAATAGAAAACCCAGAAATGAACCCACAACTATATGGTCAATTAATCTTTAACAAAGCAGGAAAGAATATCCAATGGGGGAAAAGACAATCTCTTTCACAAATTATGTCCAAAAAATTGGACAGCAACATGCCAAAGAATGAAACTGAACCACTCTCTTAAACAGTACACAAAAATAAATTCAAAATGGATTAAACACCTAAGTGTGAGATAGGAGATCATAAAAATCCAAGAAGAGAATACAGGCAGTAGCTTCTCTGACATTGGCTGTAGCAACTTTTTTCTAGATAGGTTTCCTGATACAAGGGAAATGAAAGCGATAAGAAACTATTAGGACTACATCAAAATAAAAAACTTTTGTACAGCAAAGGAAACAATCAACAAAACTAAAAGTTAACTTAAAGAATGGGAGAAGAAATTTACAAGTGACATTATCTGATAAAGGGTTAAAATCCAAAATACATAAAGAATTTATACAACTTGCAACAACTTCTTAACACGTCGCCAGAAGCAAGAGAAACAAAAGCAAAAATGAACTATTGGGACTTCATCAAGATAAAACCTTCTGCACAGCAAAGGAAACAATCAGCAAAACTAAAAGGCAACCGATGAGATGGGAGAAGATATTTGCAAATGGCATATCAGATAAACGGTTAGTATCCAAAATCTATAAAGAACTTATCAAATTCAACACCCAAAAAACAAATAATCCAGTGAAGAAATGAGCAAAAAACATGAATAGACACGTCTCCAGAGACATCCAGATGGCTAACAGACACATGAAAAGATGCTCAACATCACTCATCATCAGGGAAATACAAATCAAAACCACAGTGAGTTATCACCTCACACCTGTCAGAATGGCTAACATTAACAATTCAGGCAACAACAGATGTTGGCAAAGATGTGGAAAAGGATCTTTTTTGCACTGCTAGTGGGAATGCAAACTGGTGCAGCCACTCTGGAAAACAGTATGGAGGTTCCTCAAAAAATTAAAAGTAGAACTACCCTATGACCCAGCAATTGCATTATTAGGTATTTACCCAAGGGATACAGGTGTGCTTTTTCAAAGGGGTACATGCACCCCAATGTTTATAGCAGCCCTATCGACAATCACCAAAGTATGGAAAGAGCCCAAATGTCCATCGATGGATGAATGGATAAAGTAGATGGGATATATATATACAATGGAGTATTACTCAGCAATCAAAAAGAATGAAATCTTGCTATTTGCAATTACATGGATGGCACTAGCGTGAAATTAGCCAGTCAGAGAAAGACAAATATCATGACTTCACTCATATGAGGATTTTAAGATACAAAACTGATGAACATAAGGGAAAGGAAGCAAAAATAATATAAAAACAGGGAGGGGGACAAAACATAAGAGACTTTTAAATATAGAGAACAAACAGAGGGTTACTGGAGGGGTTGTGGGAGGGGGGATGGACTAAATGGGTAAGGGGCATTAAGGAATCTACTCCTGAAATCATTGTTGCACTATATGCTAACTACAAATTAAAAAAAATACATAAATACATAAATAAATAAAAGACAAAAAATGGACAGAAGACAGGGGCACCTGGGTGGCTTACTCAGTTAAGCATCCAACTTTGGCTCATCATGATCCTACAGTTCGTGGGTTCAAGCCCTGAGTCAGGCTCTGTGCTGACCACTCAGAGCCTGGAGCCTGCTTCGGACTCTGTGTCTCCCTCTCTCTCTGCCCCTCCCCCACTCACACTCTGTCTCTCTCAAAAATAAACATTAAAAAAAATGTATAAAAATGGGCAGAGGACATGAACAGACATTTCTCCAAAGAAGACATACAGATGGCCAAGAGACACATGAAAAGATGCTCAGCATCACTCATTGTCAGGGAAATGCATACCAAAACCACAATGAGATATCACCTCACACCTGTCAGAATGGCTAAAATCAAAAGCACAAGAAATTAAAAGAGTCGATGATGATGTGGAGAAAAAGGTATTCTCATGCACTGTTGGTGTAAACTGGTGCAATCATTCTGGAAAACAGGATGGAGCTGTCTCAAAAAGTTAAAAATAGAACTACTCTATGATCCAACAATCACACTACTGGGTATTTACCCAAAGAATACAATTCATTACTCACAATAGTCAAATGGTGGGAATAGCCCAAGTGTCTACTAACTGGTGAATGGGTAAAAAAGATGTGGTATACATAAACAATGATATATTAGTCAATAAAAAGAGTGAAATCTTGCCATTTGCCAAGACATGGATGGAGCTAGAGAGTATTATGCTAAGTGAAATAAGTCAGTCAGAAAAAGACAAATACCATATGATTCCATTCATATGTGGAACTTAAGAAACAAAACAAATGGGTAAAGGGGGGGAAAAAGACAGGGAGACAAACTAAGAAACAGACTCTTAAGTATAGGGAACAAACTGATGGTTACCAGAGGGGAGGTGACTGGGGGTATGGATAAAATAGGTGATGGGGATTAAGAAGCTGACTTGCTGTGATGAGCACTGGGTGTTGTTTGGAAGTGTTGAATCACTATCTTGTTCATGTGAAACTAATACACAATATGTTAACTAACTGGATTTAAATAAAAACTTAAACAGAATGAATATACTTCTAGTTATGGGGAATTAGAAACTAATGATGACATCAGAGATTGTAGGCCAGAGATCTCTTGGCTGTCACATTATTTATCACATTCTTTCATTTAAAAATCATGTAGTGAGGGGTGCCTGAGTGGCTCAGTCGGTTAAGCTAGTTTCAGCTCAGGTCATGATCTCACAGTTTTGTGAGTTCGAGCCCTGCATCAGGCTCTGCGCTGGCAGCACAGAGTTTGCTTGGGATCCTTTTGGTCTCCCTCTCTCTACTCCTCCCCTACTTGCACTGTTCCTCTCTCAAAATAAATAAATAAACTTAAAAAAAATCATACCATGAGCATATACCGTGTGCTTGGTCTTCGAGCAGCTTTTGGTCTAGTTAGTTAAATGAAAAAATTAAGAACAGACATAGTTCCTACCTTCATGGAGTTCACAGTCTAGCTCTTAGAGTAGATATATATATAGTATATAGTACTATATAGATATATAGATATATATAGTATAGTATATAGTATATAGTACTATATAGATATATAGTATATATATATATATATATATAGTATGATATAATATAGTTCATTAAGTACCAATATTATGCACATAAATGGTATATTGAGAGTTCACAGCAGTAGCACCTAATTCAGACTTTGCATTTTAGGGAAGATTTCCTGGATGAAGTGAAATCTAGGCTGAGACCTGAACAGTAATTTACCTGGCAAAGTGGTGGGGAAGAATTATTCCAAATGAAGTCACAACATATACAAAGGCTAGAGGAGAGAAAGCATGGTATCTTTGGGGAGCAACCTCAAATAAATCAATATGCATAGAATTTAGAGTGAATAGAATGAAATGAGGCTTATTATCACGGGTCTTGAAGTGTAAGGCAATGTATAACCAACCAACGATCTTAAACAATGGAATGATGCCATCAGATATACCTCGTTGTCTGCCATGGGGAGAATGGGTAAGAAGGGGAGAATATACAGAAAGGAAGACAACCTAAAAGCTGTGCTGCCCCATACTATAGCCATCAGCCACATGTGGCTATTGAGCTCTTCAGATATGGTAGTACAAATTGAGATGGCTGAAAGTGTAAAACACACACTGGATTTCAAAGACTTTGTACAAAAATAACAATGTAAAATATCAATAATTTATACATATACCAAACATATTGTGTGTTGAAATGATAAAACTTTGAATACACTGGGCTAAACAAAAATATATTATGAAAATTAATTTCACCTATTTTGCCTTATATTTTTTAATATGGCCATCAGAAATTTTTAAATTACATACATGATTTGGGTTTGTGGCTTGCATTATGTTGCATCACATTGAAAGATACTGAGTTAAAGTGTTACTTTAGCAATCTGTATAAGATGATGAAGGCTTAAATTCATTTAGATGCAACTTGAGTAAAGTGGATTTATTTAAGAGATACAGGGGCACCTGGCACCTGAGCTGGGTAGCTCAGGCGGTTAAGCATCCGACTCTTGATTTCAACTCAGGTCATGATCTCATGGTTCATGAGATCCAGCCCCACGACAGTTTCTGTACTGACAGTGGGGAGTCTGCTTGTGATTCTCTCTCTCCCTCCTGTCTCTGCCCCTCCCCCACTTTCCTGCACATGCACATTCTCTGTCTAAATAAATAAACATTTTTAAAAGGAGAGATATAAAGAATTGGGATAATTAGTTCATGTTGATGGTTGAATGAGAAAAGAGAAATAAACGGCAAGACTTAAGGATGGATCCAGGTAAAGGCTTGGGCAACTGAGTGGATATTAGTGCTCTTCAATAAGATAGGAGAGGAGAAGGAGGGGCAGATTTAAGGGAAAGATACTGAGATCACTTTTGGATAAGTCCTCAATATCCAGTTGGAAAAGTTAGGTAGGCAGACGTACAGACAGATGACAGTGTTTCCTAAATTGTGTTTTGAATAGCATTAGTCTCACAAGACACTCCTAAGAAAAAAAACATTCTGTGGCAAAATGTAAAAAATACCACCTACTAAAGATTATAATACACACTAACATATTAACATAGTAGAGATTCTGAGAAGTCAGATAGTAAAGAACCCTCTTTAGCATTTTCATATTTGATTATAGAAACCTTCCTTCTCCCCAATAATACTTGTTAATGTCTTTACGGAACACACTTTGAGAAGTGTTTTTTTTTTATGGTAATCTAATCCTTTAGTAGGATAAAAGGTCAAATAAAAGCATGTCAAATGTCTGACCTTTAGCGCAGGTTTACAAAAAATTTACTTTGGAATTTCTGTCAGATATATTTTCCATACCTAAGTTCCTCTATACAAGCCTCAGGAAATTTAGGGACATTTTAGTGCTTTCTAGAATTTGAAGTGCTCCAAATAAAATACTAGCTTTTCTACAGTTTAGTTTCAATGTTAAAGAATTTGTAAATTCATAACAAAGAAAAATTCTTAAGTTTGAATATGTGATATCTAATGATCTAATAAAAGATAATCTCATTAAAACAAAGTTTGAAGGACAAAAAAAGTTTTCCAAGGCATCCACTGAGATTGAAAAGAGGGAAAAAGTTGTGTTTTTTTCCTCATAAACTGCTTATTTAGTCAAAAAATATACAAGCTACTATAATTCACATTACTTATGGTGGCTTTGCTGTATGGATTCAGAAAATGAGTTGAGTAAACATACCTTATAAGAGGCAGCAGATGGCATGGTAATTTCCTTTGCTTAGCAACTAATATGTCATCCACTATGGGCATTGTCTAAATTCACATGCTAATATACAGTACTAGAACATTTAACAATAGGAAACTCCAACTCTTACAATCAAGGGTCTAGGTATAAGAGTCAGGTATTACATTAAATAACAAGCCATATCTAAACAAATTCAAACTTAAATTCTAAATTTTCTTTGGATTTAAGGTATCTTGAAATGCCATCACTTTCAAAACCACTTTAAAAACTGAATCATGATTGGAGGTTAACTGGACTTATTGGGGTGATCATTTCACAATATATATAGATATTGAGTTATTGTATTATCCATCTGGAGCTAATGTTGGATGTCAATTATACCTCAATTAAAAAAAACCTGAATCATGCCATCACTTTGTATTTATGCAGTATATTTTACAGAAGATGTTGAATAAATTGGATCTTCCTTTTTCTCAAAAACTTCCTACACAATAGATGACATCGGAGTTAAGGGAAGAAGAAAAACACTGGACATTATCTAGTGCTTGAATTCACGAGCTGATTGATCTTGAGTAAAAACTTTACCAAGTCTCTATTGCTGCATTAGTAAATTAATAATAATATCAGTCCAACCCACTGCACATACTAAACATATTAAGCCATAATACATATGGTTGTTGTGAGGACCAAAACAAAACAACAGATTTTACTAGAAATGCTCCATGAAGGCACAAATTTTTGCTTTCATTTATTTATTTATTTATTTAGGTTCAATGCTGTGTCCTTCATACCTTTTAGTGTTCCTGGCACATAGTAAATACTCAGTGAATGCTATAAAAATGTTTTGAATATTACAGAGATGTGATGTATTATATGTAAGTTACCATTATTATTCACTAAACTGTAGAAGGCAAAATGCAGAAAGAGGATAAGAAACTTGCTCAAGTTATTTCCTAAGTCAGAATGGAGTTAAGAAAGGCTTTTGAAGTCTAGGCATCTTATTTACCTGGTCATTCAACAATTATTTTAGAGTGCATGCTATATGCCAGGCATGGTGCTAGGTACTGGATATATAATGGTAAAAGATATATATATATATATATATATATATATATATATATATATATATATGTATATATATATATATATATGTATATATACATGAGAGCAGAAATGGGGCATAGACATTAAACAAATGAATACACAAATAAATGTTAACAAGAGCTACAAAGGAAGAAGACCATCTGATGAGACAGAGTGAGGGTTCCCTAATTTACATCTTGACTGAATATTTATACTAAAATTTATCAACAAAAACAGTTCATCTTAACAAGATGTGTATTTGTAGAGAATGTTCATTAATTTGTATACATATCACTATTTATAGCTATCACCAAATCAGGAGAAACTTCATCTAGAATTAAACATCCAAGACAGGTCTATTAAAATAAAAATTTGGAAAAACACTGATGGCATTATTCACTCACCTCCATCATTTTAGTTCTCAGAACTAAGTGCTCAATGATATTTGCTCACTTTAATATCAAAAATTGGCTATAAGTCTCAAAAAAGGCCTTCAAAATCAAATACTATCCTTAAAACAGACTGACATCATGCCTTACTTTTACTAGGAACTCTAAGGATGTCATTGTGTTGAATTTTACTCTTTTAAAATATTGAGGGTTATCATCGGTATGATCAAACATTATTTTCCCATGGGAACACATATTTGTTAAATGATTAACTTTCTCATTGAGAAAGGATTTCTCTTACACTAAAGAGATGTAATGATGGCTCTGATTTATTATTCCTTTGAATTATCAATGAATCCATTGAGATGACTAGACAAGTCGACTTGCTTTTAACAGTTAATTTAGGCTTTTAATCTACACAAAATTGCTTTCTACCTTGCAGGTAATATTGGAGAAGAGCAAGAGTGGAAACCAACCCTTTATTTTTAAATGAACATAAAGAAAGGCAACACTGTATTTTGGATTAAAAAGCAATTGTTGGTAAATATGTTCTCTTAGCCTGACATAGTTGACAGTTGAAACTTTAAGGTTAGATATTGTCAATTATAACATAGGCAGAAGCATTTTACTAAACAATTTAAGAGGAAGGAATAATTAAGGCTTTGTGTTAAAAAAATGGATTAATGTGACAAGACTAGTGGAATAAGAAAAATGGGTTTAAATACTAATCAGAAAATATGTGATAGATTTTTTAAAATCTCCGATAAGGAGTAAGTTTACAAAAGCTTTCTGTTAAAATAAAATGATTTGTTACTCTAAGGAACTATAATTTACCACCTTAAATAAATTTTCCCCAGAATTATTAATTTCTGTTTAAATCAACATTGAGGAATAATTTACATAAAATAAAATGCACCTGTCTTAAGCAGTCATTTCTTCTATAACTCAGCATAAATACTCCTAAAAACATAGCACTATGCAAATTCCCACAATTAAAAAAAAAAAAGAGCCCAAAGGGAAAATGGGGTTAGGAAAGCAAGAGTCAAAGACTATGCCACTGACGACGGAAAAAGGAGGGAAAGGAGGTTAAAGGGGCAAGAGGAGGAGAAGAAGAAGGAAAAGATACTGCCTAATAAAAAGAAAGAACACTGCAGGAGCCTGGGTGGCTCAGTCAGTTGAGCATCTGACTCTTGATTTTGACTCAGGTCATGATCCCAGGGTCATGGGGTCAAGCCCCAGGTCCCGCCCGGTGCTCAGCAGAGAGCAGAGAGCACAAAGCCTATTTAAGATTCTCTTTTTTCTCTCTCTCAATCTCCCTTTGCCCTTCTCCCCTGTTTGTGCACTCTCCTTCTCTCTCTCTCTAATAAATTGTTTTAAAAAGGTAGCACACCCGGGCACCTGGGTGGCTCAGTCAGTTAAGCGTCTGACTTCAGCTTAGGTCTTGATCTTGTGGTTTGTGAGTTCAAGCCCCACGTTGGGCTCTGTGCTGACAGTTCAGAGCCTGGAGTCTGCTTACA
This sequence comes from Herpailurus yagouaroundi, assembly GCF_014898765.1. Taxonomy (NCBI): domain Eukaryota; kingdom Metazoa; phylum Chordata; class Mammalia; order Carnivora; family Felidae; genus Herpailurus; species Herpailurus yagouaroundi. Next base: position 104,718,830 of record NW_024412376.1, read on the forward strand.
ATTCTGCATGTCCTTCTCTCTCTGCCCCTCCCCCATTCGCACTCTGTCTCTCTCTCAAAAGTAAATAAACATTAAAAAATAACAACGATAAATAAATAAATAGGTAGGTACGTAGCACACTTGAACAATTTTAAATCAGCTAGAACTAAGGGAAACTTATAGAACACTCTACAACAACAACAGAATACACAATCTTCTCAAGCACACATAGAACATCCTAAATAACCAAAGAGTCAAAGAAGAAATGACAAGGGAAATTGGGAAATACTTTGAGATGAATGAAAATAAAAGTACAACAAACCAAAACTTATGGGATGCAGTTTGAGCAGCACTTAAAGGAAAATTTATAGGGATGTCCAGGTGGCCCAGTTGGTTAAGCAACTGACTCTTGATTTCAGCTGAGATCATGATCTCAGCTCAGGTCATAATCTCATAGTTTGTGAGATACAGCCCTGCGTTGAGCTCTAGACTGACAGCATGAAGCCTGCTTGGGATTCCCTCTCTCCCTCTCTCTCTCTCACTCTCTCAAAATAAATAAACAAACAAATAAACATTGTTTAAAAAAATAAATAATTGAAGGAAAATTTATAGTTTTAGGTGCCTATATTAAAAAAGAAAAAAAGAGGGGCGCCTGGGTGGCGCAGTCGGTTAAGCGTCCGACTTCAGCCAGGTCACGATCTCGCGGTCCGTGAGTTCGAGCCTCGCGTCGGGCTCTGGGCTGATGGCTCAGAGCCTGGAGCCTGTTTCCGATTCTGTCTCTCCCTCTCTCTCTGCCCCTCCCCCGTTCATGCTCTGTCTCTCTCTGTCCCAAAAATAAATAAACGTTGAAAAAAAAAATTTTTTTAAAAAGAAAAAAAGATATCAAGTCAATAACCCAAGCTTCTGCTTTAAGATACTAGAAAAAGAGGAGTAAATTAAATCTAAAAAAAACAGAAGGAAGGACATAACAGATTAAAGTGATAATAAATCACTAGAGAATAAAAAACAATAAGACAACTAATAAAATCAAGACTTGGTTCTTTGAAAAAAATCAATAAAATTGACAAACTTTAAACTACATTATTCAAGCAAAGAGAAGAATCAAATCAGCAAAAGCAGGATTGAGAGAGTAGACATTACTACCGACCATAAAGAAAAGCATAACAAGAACAGATTAGTGGTTACTTAAGTGGGGTGGCTGAAATGGGTGAAGATGGTCAAAAGTACAAACTTCCTGGGGCACCTGGGTGGCTCAGTCGGTTGAGTGTCTGACTTTGGCTAAGGTCATGGTCTCACAGTCTGTGGGTTTGAGCCCTGCATTGGGCTCTGTGCTGACAGCTCGGAGCCTGATCTGCTTCAGATTCTGTGTCTCCCTCCCTCTGCCCCTCCCCGTGCTCATACTCTGTCTTTTTCTCTCAAAAATAAACATTAAAAATTTTTTTTAAAAAAGTACAAACTTCCAATTAGAAGATGAATAAGTTTTGGGAATGTAACATATAGCATGGTGACTACAGTTAACATGATTACATTATATTACATTACATTACATTACATTACATTACATTACATTACATTACATTACATTACATATTTGGAAGTTCCTAAGAGAAATCCTAGGAGTTCCCATCACAAGAAAAAAATTGAACTATGTGTGGTTATGGATGTTAACTAAACTTGTTGTGGTAATCATTTCACAATCAAATCATTATGCTGTACATCTAAAACTAATATAATGTTATATGCCAATTATATCTCAATTGCCCCATGTCACTCACACACACACATACACACACACACACACACACACACACACACACACACACTCCAGCTGGCTCTTTGCAAAAATTGACAAACTGATTCTACAATGTGTATGGCAATTTAAAAGACCCAAAATAAGTCCAGAAATAAACCTTCACATTTATAGTCACTTGATTGGCAACAAGCGTTTCAAGACCAATAGCAGGGGAAAAGAATAGTCTTTGCAATAAATGGTGGTGGAAAAACAAATATCCATACACAAAGGAATGAAGTTGAACCCACTACCTCACACCATATAAATATTCAACTAAAAGTGGATCAAAGACCTAAATGTAAGAGCTATAACTATTAATGCATTTATAAGAAAACACAGGTGTTAACTTTCATGAACTTGGGGAGAGAAAGGGGGTTCTTAGATAAGATACCAAAAATACAAACAACAATAACAAAAATAAACAAATCAGACATCATCAAAAATAAAAAAAATTGTACTTCAAAGGACACCATCAAGAAAGTGAAAAGCCAACTCAGAGAATGGGAGAGAAATCTGGAAAACATTTATCTGATAAGAAACTTCTACCTGGAATACATAAAGACCTCTTACAAACCAATAAAATAACAAATAATCCAGTTTAAAAATGAGCAAAGATTTAGAATATATGTATCCAAAGAAGAAATACAAATGTCTAATAAGCACATCTTTATCTGAAAAATACATATCAAAACCATAATGAGACACCAATTCACACCTACTAGGATGGCTATTATTTAAAAAAAAAAAAATACACAATAAGAAGTGTTGGTGAGGATGTAGAGAACTTAGAATGCTCACACACTGCCAGTAGGATTATAATATGATGTAGCCACTTTGGAAAACAGCCTGGTATATCCTCCAAAGACTAAATACAGAATAACCATTTGATCCAGCAATTCCACTGCTAGGTTAATATCCAGGAGAAATTAAAACATATGCCCATATAAAAACTTGTATACAAATGTTAGTAGTACTATTGTTCATAATAGCCAAACAATGGAAACAATCCTAATGTCCATTAACTAATGAATGGATAAAAAGAAACTGATGGTAGCCATGCAAGGGAATATTACGCAACAATAAAAATAAATGAAGTACTGATACACAGTATAGCACAGATAAACCTTAAAAACATTATGCTAGGTGTGCCCGGGCAACTCAGTCTGTTAAGTGTCCAACTCTTGACTTCAGCTCAGGTCATGATCTTGTAGTCTGTGGGATCAAGTCCCTCAACAGATTCTGTGCTGATAGCATAGAGCCTGCTTGGGATTTTCTCTCTCTCCGTGGCCCCCCCCCCCCACCTCTCTCTCTCTCTCTCTCTCAAAAATAAATAAATAAAACATTATGCTAAGTGAAAAAGCCAGTCACAAAAGACCACATACTATATGATTCCATTTATATGAAATGTCCAGAATAGGCAAATTTCTAGAAATAGAAAGTTTAGTGGTTACCTAAGACTGGGGAAATTATGTTAGGAAAACGAAGTGTGACTGGATAGGAAATTTCTTTTGGGGAGTTATATTGTTTTCTCAAATTGATGGTGATGATGGTAATGATTGCACAACTCTGAATATACAAAAAAAACCTGAGTGTACACTTTAAATGGGTGAATTGTATGGTATGTCATATATCTTAATAAAAATGCTATCAAATTTCCGATTAAAAATGAATTGCATAAACAACAGGGAAAAATCAATCTCACGGTGCTTTTTAAAAAGGATCAATAAAATAACAAACTTCTAGCTTAGAAGAATCAAGAAAAAAAAAAAGAAGACACAAAGTACCAGTATAGAAAAGAGGGGCAGAGGGGCATCATCACAGATACTATCAATGTTAAAAGGATAATAAAGAAATATTCTAAATACACTTACTGCAATGGATTTGATAATTTAGAAGAAATAAACAAAAAGTAAAGCTGACACCAAAAAAACATATTTAAAAAAATTGAATAGCTCTATATCATTTGAATAAAGGAAATTAGTCATTTAAAATGTTCCCATTAAAAATACCCTAGTTCCAGATGGATTCACTAGTAACATTTATCCAATATTTGAGGAAGACATAATAGTTATCTCACCAAAATTTCAGAAAATATGAGTACTTCCCACCCAACTCATTTTGAAACCAGCATTAACCTGATACCTAAAGTAAAGCTATTTCCAAAAAATAAAAAAATAAGTAAATAATTAAAGATCAATATCTCTCCTGAACCTAGTTGGATAAGTTTCTAATAAAATATCAAATCTAAATTAGCAACATATAAAAAAGATAACGCAGCATGACCAAGAGGGATTTCTCTCAGGACAGAAGGTTGGTCTAACATTTGAAAAACAACCAATGTAAATCACCATGTGAACTAAAAAAGAAAATCCATATGGTTTTCCTAATAGGTGTGGAAAGCACTTGATAAAATTTAACACTTAATATGAACAATAACAATTCCAAAACGTTCTCAGCAAACTAGAAATAGAACTTCCTCAACCTTCCTCTTGCCATTAAAAAAAATTTAAATAAACAGAGATACCAATCATGGATTAGAAGACAATATTGTTAATGTACTAGTTCTCTCTAAATTAAAATGCTAATTCAATGAAATCCCAATCAAAATACAACAGCCCATTTTGTAGAAATTGAGAAATTTTTTTTAATGTTTATTTATTTATTTTGAGAGAGACAGAGACAGCGCAATTGGGGTAGGGGCAGAAAGAGAGAGGAGGGAGAATCCCAGGCAGGCTCTGCGCCATCAGCACTGAGGTCAGCGTGGGGCTTGAACTCATGAACCATGAGATCATGATATGAGCCAAAGAGTTAGTCACTCAACAGACTGAGCCACCCAGATGACCCAAAATTGAGACACTTAGAAACTTGGCTGAATCTAAAATTTATATAGGAATATGAACTTAAAAATAACCAGAACAATTTTTTAAATAAAGTTAGAGTGCTTATTTTATCTGGTTTTAAGACTTACCATAAATTACAGTTATCAAAATAGTGTGGTATTAGTATATGGACAGGTAAATAGATCAGTGGAACAAAATGGAGAGTTCAAAAATATGTCTATGCATATATGATTAATTAATTTTGACCAAGGTGCCAAAGAAAGGAGAATAGATGGTCTTTTCAACAAATGGTGCTAGAATAATTGGATAGCTAAATGGAAAAATGCACCTCAATCATTATACCATGCAAAAAAAAAATTATTTGAAATAAATCACAAACCTAAAAGTGAAGGCTAAAACTTATAAACCTAATAGGAGAAATGTAACAGACCAAAATATAGAAGAAAATTTTTGCAACTTTGGGAAGGGAAAAGATATCTTAAGACACAGAAAGCATTAAGCATACAAGGATATTAATAAAATAGATATGAAAATTGTAAAATTCCATTCTTTGAAAAAGCTAACTAACAAAATGAAAAGCCAGTCCACAACTGGAAGAAAATATTTGCAACATATATATCTGACAAAGAACTTGAAACCAGATTATATAAATTATTCTTCTAACTCAATGAGAAGACAACACAATTTTTAAAGAGCAAAACATTTGAACAGACACCTTGTTCTAATTACAAAAGAAGATATGAGAACGTCTAATTAGCACATGAAAAGAAGCTCAACATCATTAGTCACCAGAGAAATGCAAATTAAAATCACAATGAGATACCACTACACACCCACTAGAATAGCTAAAATTAAACAGATGAAGAATCCAACTGAGGATATGAAGTAATTTTAACTTTCAAACATTGTTGATGGGAGTGTAAATGGTATGACCACTTTGTAGACCTATTTGGTTGTTTCTTGAGAAAGTTGTCACTTACCATATGACCTAGCAGTTCCATTATTTATCCAAGGGAAATGAAAGCAAATGTCCACAGAATAAGCTTATACATGAATATTCATAGAAGTTTTATTCAGAATAGCCCCAAATGGGGAACAATACAAATACCCATCTTTTGAATACATTTGGCATATCTAAATGAGAGAATACATTTCAGCAATAAAAAAAGAACAATGTATTTGATACACACAGCAACATGAATTTCAGTATTATTCTAAGCAAAAGAAGCCAAACATAAAATATATGCATCACATCATATGATCCATTTATATGAAAATCTAGAGCAAGCATAAATACGGTGACAGAACACAAAACTATAGCAACAGAACACAAAATTACTGTTGCTTGAGGCTGAGGCAGAAATTAGTAAAAATTGCACTAAGTAAACTCTGAGGTGATGAAAATGTTCTGCGTTTTTATTTTCATCATGGTCATATGGGTATAAACTTTTGTCATACTCTGAAATGTACAGTCAGTTCTACTATCATGCTTATTTTGACAATGCAAATTTGTTGTAACACAGCACAAAAAATTTTTAATGTAACTTAAATTTTATGTATGATTTCATCTGCTAAAAAACACCAGATGAACAGAGAAAATTGTACCCAACTAAAGTAAGACATGTATATACACCCTGCCAACCTTCATACTACTATTTTCATATATGATACTTCAAACTGTTATAAACCCCACCATACAGTGTTACTACATTTGTTTTTAAAAGGTAATTTTTTTAATGATAAAAATGACAAAACATCTTCCATATTTTCCCACATATTTACCATTTCTGGCCTTCTTCCTTCATTTATATGAAATTAAGTTTGTATCTGGTACCATTTTTCTTCCTCTAGAAGAACTTCTTTTAACATTTCTCATAATTCAGGTTTGCTGGAAATAAACTCTTTGCTTTTGTCTGCCCAAAAATGTCTTTATGTCACTCTCAGTTTTAAAGGATATTTTCACTTGACATAGAATCCTAGATGAATCTTTTTTTTAAATCATGTTAAACTTATCATTCTATTCCTTGTTTTGGCTTATTTCCTGACAAGAAATCAGTAGTAATTCTTATCTTGGTACCCCTATATTTAATATTTCTTTTTTTCTCTGACTGCTTTCAAGAGCTCCACTTTATCACTGGTTCTCAACAATTCAAATAAGATAATGCCTTAGAAGAGTTTTCCTTTCTATCATCCTGCATGGAATTGGTCGAGTTTCTTAGATTTAGGAATTCTTCTTTCCATCTTGTTTGAAAAAATTAATCTATTTTTCCTTCAAATATTTTCTCTGGCTCCTCTCTCCTGCACTTTTCAGGAACTCCAATTACACCTACATTAGACCACTTGGAATATTCCTCGAGTCACTGAGAAACTGTTCTATTACAATTTTTTTTTTCTGTTGCTCAATTTGAATAGTTTCTATTTCGGTATCTTCAAGTTCACAATTCATGTCTTCTACAGTGCCTAATCAGTTGATAATCCATAGGTGAATTTCCCAGACACTGCATTTCGTAGCTCTAAAGTTCTCTTTGCTTCTTTTTAATATCTTTCACTTCTCTCCTCATAATGTTCATTTTTTTTCCATTACATACTTGAACATATGTATAGTAGTTACTTTAAAGTTCCATGTTATCTGCTACTTCATTCATCTCTGTCATTTATGTTTCTATTGACTGATTTTCTTCTCTGCATGTTCCTCCTTATTTCCATGTCATAATTTTTGGGGGGTACCAGATATCATAAATCCATGTTCTTGAGATTTTAGATTTTTTATTTTATTCATTTCAAGTATTGACTTTGACAGGCAGTTACTTGCTAATCAACTTGATCCTTCTGAAGTTGTTTTTAAGCTTTGCTAGTAGTGGTCTAGAGTAGCCTTTACTCACAGCCCTTAGCCCTATTGTAAGGCATGACTCTGGGGTATCTACTGAATGCCCAAGATTTTTAATGAGGTCTTGTCACTCTGGTGGCAAAAATTCAAATGTCTCTCACCCACATGTAAGCTCTGGGAATTGTTCAATTTACAGATTCCCAAAAGCAGCTTTTTGTCTGATTTTGTGGCATTTTATTCTAGGTATGTGCTCTTTAGCAAACAGCAAAAGATCTTTTGACATCTCTGCAGATTCCTGGAGCTTCTCTACAGAGCATCTATATCTCTGGTGCTGTGCCCCACAAACTGAAGCTGCCACAGGCCTCCCACAAGCTGATTTCAGTGTCTTCTCTAAGGAAACTGCCATACTTTCCTTGGTTTCTCCCCTCCTGCACGTCATCTGGCAAGTGACTTAGGCAGAACTTAATTTGACCTATGAAGCTGTAGCAACACACTCAGAAATTTTGCTAGTCTAAATGGGAAAATTTGGGGGGATTAAATATTAAAATAGAAAGGAAAAAGAAAATCTAAAAGTAATACTAAAAGTAAGCCAGCTCCTCAGTCACTATGATTAAGTAATAGATTTAAATTACAGCTAAGAATGAGTCTCATTTCTGTTAATCTAATAGAGCTGACAAACATAGCAATATTTGAGAAAAAATTAAGAGTCAGCAAATTACCTTGTATCATGAGGCACAAGAAGAAAAAAAGGGTTTGAATGTTGTACCAAACTTCTTTTTTTTTTTTTTTTTTTTTAATTTTTTTTCAACGTTTTTATTTATTTTTGGGACAGAGAGAGACAGAGCATGAACGGGGGAGGGGCAGAGAGAGAGAGGGAGACACAGAATCGGAAACAGGCTCCAGGCTCTGAGCCATCAGCCCAGAGCCTGACGCGGGGCTCGAACTCACGGACCGTGAGATCGTGACCTGGCTGAAGTCGGACGCTTAACCGACTGCGCCACCCAGGCGCCCCTGTTGTACCAAACTTCTAATCAACAGCGTGACTCTGTAGAGCACCATATTGGGGGGGGGGGGGGAACGCGGAATCTGAGACCATGTAGAAATCAGTGGGAATGAATTCTGTGATTCACACCATCTGTCACAATTTGCCTGGTTGGAGATGGGGGATGATAGAACATAAGCCATGAATTTACAGTCCCCATTCTAGGTTGAGTAGTAATTGGCATTGCATAATGTACCAGAAACAATACCTGTAAAACTTTATAGGCCTAATTTTTTAAAATGTATATTTATTTTGAGAGACAGAGAGAGCGCGCGCATGCAAGTGGGGGAAAGGCAGAGGAAAAGGGAAAAAGAGAATCCCAAGAAGGTTCTATGCTCAGCCCAGAGCCCATCACAGGGCTCAATCTAATGACCATGAGATCATGACCTGAGCTGAAATCAAGAGTCAGATGCTTAACTAAGCCACCCAAACACCCCTTTATATGCCTAATTTTATTGAATATTCAGATTCAGATTTAAGAAGGGGGTAATGTTCAAAACCAGGTTCTAGAGTCTGACAGAGAACCGTTCATTATATAGGATAATTCGAAGAAAAATAATCCCTCCCAAGGAAGCCAGTAACTTGTTAGAATTAGAAAATGATTTCTTCCACATTTTAATTTTTAAGAAAAATTTATTTTATAAATTATGTAAAACTCTAGATCACCATGTTACAACTTTAATCTATGGAAAGTGATATTCTAAATTCCATTTCCTCTACTAACAGAATTTAAAAATTCTTCATATATTATTAAAGAATGTCACAGTCAGCAAAATGGTTAAAATGAAAAACATAAACCAATTATTGGCAAGGATATGGAGCAGGATGTGGAACTCCTACATGTTGGGAGTGTATATTGGTACTATGTTGAAAAGCTGTTGAGCATCATCAACTATAAATGAGCATATACCTCACTTATGATCCAGTAAATCCACTTCTTAGGTACTTATTCAACAGAAATGCATATATGTGTTCACCAAAAGAAACAGACAAGAATGTTAATAAGCAGCATTATTTGTAACCCTAAGACTTCACCAGATGTACAAGAATGTTCATATCAGCATTACTTGTAATACCTTAAACTGTAAACAATCCATGTTATCAATAGTAGAATGGAAAACTGATACATTCATACAGTGGAATATTCTACAGCAATTAGCATGTGAGAAAAATTACAACTACACACAATAATAAGAATTTCATAAACATAATGACTGAATGAACCCAGACCTCCCCCTAAAATACTTATGATAATTATTCTATTTACATAAAGTTTAAAAATAGGTAAAACAAGTATGTGGTCTTAGAAGTCATATTGGTCACCTTGAATAGGAGTAGTTTCCAAGAAAGGAATGAAGGGGTTTCTGGGGTGCTGGTATTATCTATTTCTTGATCTATGTGCTACGTACATACTCACTTTGGGAAAATTCATCAAGGTGTTTATATATTTTTTTTTAGATTTTTTTTCTACAATTTATTTTTTATAATTTACATCCAAGTTAGCACACGGTGCAACAATGATTTCAGGAGTAGATTCCTTAATGCCCCGTGCCCATTTAGTCCACCCCCCCTCCCACAACCCCTCCAGCAACCCTCTGTTTGTTCTCCATACTTAAGAGTCTCTTATGTTCTGTCCCCTTCCATGTTTTTTATATTATTTTTGCTTCCCTTCCCTTATGTTCATCTGTTTTGTACCTTAAAATCCTCATGAGTGAAGTCATATATTTGTCTTTATCTAATTTGGCTTAGCATAATACCCTCTAGTTCCATCCACGTAGTTCCAAGATTTCATTCTTTTTGATTGCCAAGTAATACTCCATTGTGTGTGTGTATATCCTATATATATGTATATAAATACATATATATGTATATAAATACATATATATGTATATAAATACATATATATGTATATAAATACATATATATGTATATAAATACATATATATGTGTGTGTGTGTATATATATATATATATATATATATACACACACACACATATACATGGGGCATTAAGGAATCTACTCCTG
>NW_024412376.1:104729735-104826226 GCF_014898765.1 Herpailurus yagouaroundi
TATATATATATACACACACATCTATTCATCCATTGATGGACATTTGGGCTCTTTCCATACTTTGGCTATTGTTGAGAGTGCTGCTATAAATATTAGGGTGCATGTGTCCCTTTGAAACAGCATACCTGTATCCCTTGGATAAATACCTAGTAGTGCAATTGCTGGGTCATAGGGTAGTTCTATTTTTAGTTTTTTGAGGAACCTCCATACTGTTTTCCAGAGTGGCTGCAACAGTTTGCATTCCCACCAGCAGTGCAAAAGAGATCCTCTTTCTCCGCATCCTTGCCAACATCTGTTGTTGCCTGACTTGTTAATGTTAGCCATTCTGACAGGTGTGAGGTGGTATCTCATTGTAGTTTTGATTTGTATTTCCCAGATGATGAGTGATATTGAAGGGTGTTTATATTTCTGAATTAAGGTTGTAAGTCAATGAAACTTGCCTTAAAATTACTGGGCAATAACAAACAACAATGTACAGGTTTACAGCACAGTTCGAACTTGAATCCTTGTAGTTTAACTCCAGGTTTGTGATCTTAATCACTATTATTTTACCAATCTAACTTACAGAAGTACTCACTCATACTTGCAAAAAGACACACATATGTGTTCATCAAAATGATACATGTGAAATAACCTAAATATCAACCAATAGGTAATATATATATTACCATACACCTGGTAATGAATGTACCCCGATATATATTACCAGATGTATGGTATTTATGTTAGGTAATGTATATATTACCATATACCTGGTAATATTTTTCTATGATACCATATACCTGGTAATATATACATTACCTAACATAAATACCATACACCTGGTAAAATATATCGGGGTACATTCATATTATGGAGAAATACAAAACCTTTAAAAAAATATAATAGTCATGGAATAATGCTTGATATTATTGAGTGAAAAGTTAATTGTGAAATATTAAATACAGTACAATACAATCCATATTTATCCACATGTCAATAGGCAGATGTAGGAACAGAATTTGTAAAAGTATAGAAGATTCACATGGAAGTTGGGTGGGGGAAATCAGAAGTTTGGCTCTGATTGAACCTTTTTACCACGGGAATCTGTTCATGTGTTTATATTTGTTTAACAAAATGAAATTGACAATTCTCCCCTCCAAAAAATAAATAAGCAACTTTTTTTGCATTCAAAGAATATTTCCTATTGTATATACTTTCATATTAATAAATATTTTGAGTTCAAAGAAATATAGTTCTTGATTTCACAGAAATCATAGGAGACATTTAATAAAAATTCAAGGAATGAATGGGCCTTAGAGATTTGTTAATCCTATCAGTGCTACTAATTCTTCCTAAATATCCATCCAAGCTATAGTGAGCTAATGTAGTGGGCATCTATTGGTTTTCCTCCCCAGCACTCAACAGCTATTTCTTTTGGTAAAAGCACTTCAATATTCTCCTGTGGAATTTCTTCTATCCTACTGCACACACCTTAGGTAAGATGATCAATTCTGTTTTCTTTCGACCAAAGAGTAGGTGTGTAAACTAAACTAGGCCAACCAGACTCTCTCCCTTGAGAACTTAAATCTTGAGTGGAATGACATAAAGTCAGAAAACAGAGCTGATTCAGTACCGGAAGAAACTGTCCATTGGTTCTTGCTACTTAGATTCCATTAGCTGCTTCCTAATCTTTCCCAATACCAGTTGTTTGGCTTTTCGTTAGATTCTGTGAATCATCCCATTTCCTTAGAACACATTCCTTCTCTGGTTAAGTCAGTCAATTTCCATTGACAGCAACTGAAGAATGCTATTGATACAGCTGAATGTAAATACACTCAGTAAGAAGAATCCACAGCATCTAAGTTTTGTTTATTAACTTTGTGCCAGAATTTCCTTCTTTATAAAACCTACATTAGTTCTAACTCTACTTCTGGAGCTTCATAGTATCCAAGCTCCATCTTGCAATGGCACATATTTAAAAACTACTATCAACTATACCTAAATACTTTCACAGCAAAAAACTCATTTTCTCAATTAAAATATGTGACTACTTTAACTCACTAGAAATGGCTATAATAAAAAAGACAGGCAATTCCAAATGTTGATAAGGATGTGGAGAAACTGGAACCTTCATTCCTTGCTGGAGGGAATATAAAATGGGATAGCTACTTTGTTTTTGTTTTTTTAATATTTATTTATTTTTGAGACAAAGAGAGAATGAGCAGGGGAGGGGCAGAGAGAGTGGGAGACAGAGGACCAGAAGCGGGCTCTGCACTGACAGCAGTGAGCCTGATGCAGGGCTCAAACTCATGAACCACAAGATTATGACCCGAACCGGAGTCAGACACTTACCTGACTGAGCCACCCAGGTGCCCCTGGGATAGCCACTTTGGAAAGCATTTTATATAACTAACATATTTATATGATTTAGTGGTTTAAAATTGAATTTACAAATAATCACCTATTGTAATGTCATCCTAGGCAATGATACCCATGAAATCATGGGTATCTTTATACGTTAGCTATATTTTTCTATGATACATTAAAGATTACTTAACTATTAATTTAAAATGTGGTTCACTTACCATTCAAATTCATTTCTTGTGCAACTAAGTATATACTTATTGCCCTTTGGGAACCACTGGGTTTTTTCTATTTAGAAAAACATATAAATTAATTTTCATTAAAGCAATTGCCAGCTTAGTAAACAATAATATAAAATTTATGTAACATATGATGAGATACAGAAAGTGTTAGACCTTTCATGTAGCAAACACTTAGTGATTGCTTTTGGTTGCCTTTTCTCAAGAGTAAGTGACTGAAGAGCTGGGAATGTGGGAAACCTCCAGAGTCAAGAAGTCTCCTGTCTACTCTGTATTCATGATCACAGCCATGCTCTTACAGGAGCAAAGGCGACTTCCACATAGGTAGAAGGGAAAAAAGGAACTACAACAAAATGTTATTTAAAGAATTATGGGTCATTGTTTTCTTTAAACTTTTCATTGTTTTTCCTTTCTCTGCCAAATTTATTTATTGCTCTTCTATTTTTTTTAAATAAAACAATACAGTAAAACTTTTTGTTCCTCAGATGAAAACTGAATATTTCATCCTTCAGATGAAAACTGAATATTATTTCAACCTATTCCTTATAATAGTTACATTTCTAATTTGATCTTTTGATTCAAAAACAAAAATGTAAGAAAAGATACCAACTTCTTCCTTATTTTTTGAAGTATTGATAGTTACATACAACCTTTGGTGGCTAATTATGTTACTATGTACATGTACTAAGTTCTCAGAGCAATGGAAATAGATATTTGCCCATTTTTACATGAAAAATATAATACTAAAAACCTGAATTACAAAAAAAAAAAAAACCCAAACTGAATGCCCTAAATGGCCAAAGTAGAACACAAAAACAATGGGTTCTGAAAAATGGACCTAAAATCTTCTTATATCTTGATTATTCTTAAAACGCTATAGGTTAACAGATATGATATCTGTAATTTTTCAGAGAGCCATCTAGCCTAATGGATAAGGTGTTGGACTCTGGATATGTAGAATTTTCTTTTTTTTTTTTTTAAGTTTATTTATTTATTTTTGAGAGAGATCACAAGTATGTGAGTGTGAGTGAGGAAAAGGCAGACAAACAGAATCCCAAGTAGGCTCCACACTGTCAGTGCAGAGCCCAATGTGGGGCTCGAACTCAGAACCATGAGATCATGACCTGAGCCAAAACCAAAAGTTGGATGCTTAACTAATAGAGCCACCCAGGCACCTCAAGGGATTTGCTTTTAATTACTCTAGCAGGGATAAGGATAAACTGGGGAGTTGTGGATAGATGAAAGGGATAGATGTAAATAGCACAACTGCATAGTGCTGATAATTGCTGAAGCTGGGCGGTGAGTAAATAGGTGAGTAAATTTTTCTGTATTTTTGAAAAATTTTATAATGAAACAAAAAAACTCTACATACGCACTATTACAATGACAACTACAGCAAACGCCATAGTATGTTCAAAATAGAATAAAATTTATTAAAAACCCGTTATAAAACAAAGCTCCAAATGGTCTATATAGTAATTTTGCTTTTTTATCTGTATACTCAAATGAAAAAACAAGTATTTATCAATACGCACAAGGCTATTTAAAAGTTGTATGAAAGGTTATGATCGCCACCTACTGGACATTCTGCGTAACTGCTTGCTACAGGAAAAACACTACTGAATTAAGTGCCCCTATCCCACAACAAGCATCTGGTCTTTCACAAGATAATCCTATTAATACCATTAAATTTAGGTTCACGTGTGTGTTTATATAAATAATGTTAGGTTACATAACTTTTAACAACGTGAAATGCCACCTTCAAAAAGATCATAAAATTTTTTCAGAAAGTACAGTGGTGACCATCTTATGATGTCCTTATATTACAGAAGAAAGATCCCAGATTTTGAAATGTTTTCTCATAGAGTGAGAGCCAGAATTTAAATTATTTACACACAGAGATAGACAAGAAACCTATAAATTAGTCCTGGCTCTTAAATTTGGCACATTATCTTTTATTCATCCCCGTCTTTTAAAATCTCAACTTTTAAGGGGCATTAAGGAATCTACTCCTGAAATCATTGTCGCACTATATGCTAACTAATTTGGATGTAAATTTTAAAAAACATTTTTTTAAATCTCAACTTTATTGCAAATTTTGCATTTTTTATGACCTAGCTAACTGCATATACCAGTGATCCTCAACCCTAGTGCATTAGAATTAACCTGTGGAATTTTTACATAAACTGTTGCTGTTACTATAGCCAGAGATTTTTTTTATCTAGCCATGATTAAAAGAGCCATTAGTAAATAACAGAGGTTCTCAAGGTGTTGTCCATAGAACAGCAACATCATCATCACCTGGGAATTTGTTAGAAATGTGAAAAGGTCAAGGTCCACCCAAAACTGCTAGGCAGAGCCCAGAAATTTGTGAGTGTGAGCCCACCAGGTAATTTGGAATGAGGCTAAAGTTTGAATAGTACTAGTACTTAATATAAAATTTTTTATGTTTTTAATTTCTTCAAATATAAGATTTAATTTATTGTTCTCTAAGAATATAATAATATAAAAGAGAAAGATATTTACATTCAGAGTTATCTAGTACAATTCTGTTTTTCCAGAAACATACCATAACAAATACTCAACATTAGTTGTAGTTAGCCAAAAGGAAAAATGCATAATGGAAGGGTAGGGAATAATTTGTCCATAGGCCAGTTAATTAAACCCTGGAACGTTCCTGCCAGGAGTAAGTTTTCCAACCATATTTCCTTGTTCAGGTTTGATCTGATCACAAAGGCACCTTTCTAAGACATAATTAAGACTCCTAGCCATACCATACCTTTTAACCCAGTAATGTCACTGCAAGGAATAGAGAGGAAAATAAATTACAAATCCAAAGCATTATAAATAATAGAGGAGGGGGATCTGAAAGTGAGTTAAATGTCCAACAATTAAGAAATAATTCCATAAGTTATAGCATCAACAGGATGGGCTATTATTCAACCATTAAAATGATGCTTTCCCTATAAGACTTTAATTAATATGGAAAAATGCTTACTTTATAGCATCATGTGTATGTTCTGTCTCTCTCTGCCAACTGAAAATGGAGAGCACCAAAATATTCATGCTGGTTATCTTTGAGCAGTAGGATTATGAGTAGATTTATTTTTTATGTTTATTAGTGTTTCTAAAACTTTCAATTATAAGAGCATACTTAATCTACTAATCAGAAAAAAATCTACAAACATAGTAATAGAGCTTCTACTCTGAATTAGGATCTCTAAATAATGATTAATCAGTAAGTTTTCAAAAGACAGTAATTGGGGAAAACAAGTAAATACCTTTTTCTCTCCATCCTAACACTACTCTTTTCTCACACCACTCCTTCTAACCCTTTTATTTCTACTTTCTCACATCCACTCTGCCATAAACCCCATAACTAGAGATACCAAGACACTGAAGTATAATTCTTCAATATTTTTAAAATTTTAAAGTGTTCACATAAATAGGTTGATTTATCTTTTAAGATATATAAAAAGGAGGTACCATACCCCAATGGTTAAGAGAACAGGCTTTAAAATCACACAGATCTAGGTGTGAGTCTTAGGCTAGGGGAGCTCACATAGGTTTCAATTTCCTTACCTGTGAAGTGGGAGTACCAAACTCCCCTCACCGAACCGCTATGAGGATGAAATGGGACAGTGCAGTAAAGGCATAAGATGGTAGGTGGGCACTCAACAGAAGGTAACTGCTGTTACTATTTTGTAGTTACTGTTAACTTTTGTAGTTACTGTTTTTGGTAAACAGCCTTTACATTTTAATTTTCCTGTGGGGGGAAAAAAAGCTTAATGGGGTACAGTGATTGCTCATGGTCATTTGGACTTCTCTGACAACTTCCACTTCAAAAACAATTTGGGAGACCTACATGAAGCTGCCAAAATATTCTTTACGAAGTGAAGATCCCACCAATGAATTTATCAATGCTACTATTTCATGAAAGAAGCAGCATTTGAACATCCGTTAAAAATAAATAAATAAAAAAGGAGAAGATAGTCTCTGAGTGAAGGAAATCATTCCAAAGAAAGGACAGTGGGCAACTGCATGCCAAAATTATCCTTACGTTTTTGATTTTTTCACCTACCAGTAAATACTTAGAGATCAACACCAGTTTGCAAACTGACACCTGGTAAAAGACACTTAACTTTCTAGCCTGATTCTCCATTAAATGAAATTGTTCTATCTACATCATGGGATGTTCAGTCAACAAACACTAACCAAACCTATTACTTGCTATTAAGCAAAGGAATTCAGGCTCAAACGAGATTAAGTGTATGAAAACACTATACACTGCATATACAGCACAAAGCACCATAAAATTATACACTACTGTTACTACAAAAAACCACAAATATTATAAATTAATTCCTAAAAGAAAAAAAGCTTTCCCACCTACATTTTAACGTCTTTTCTATATGCATGCTATCA
The DNA here is from genome assembly GCF_014898765.1 of Herpailurus yagouaroundi. Lineage (NCBI taxonomy): Eukaryota > Metazoa > Chordata > Mammalia > Carnivora > Felidae > Herpailurus > Herpailurus yagouaroundi. The sequence goes on from NW_024412376.1 coordinate 104,736,746, forward strand.
CAAATGATTTTTAGAATTTTTAGAAATAACACCTTCCATACTTTTTCCATAGAAAATAGACGTATTTAGGATATAGTTCATGACTCTGCCATTCTCTGTCCTATGAAAATTGAGAATATTACTTTTCCCTCAGAATGGTATGACTCTCAAGGGAAAGTTATTAAGCTAGAAATTTCTGCTACAATTACCAGCGTGCAGAATCCAACTTCTAAGGAAGACAATTTAATATAGGTTCAGACAGAGAAAATTTTTTCTTATTTTTGAAAGTGTTGTAAGATTTTTCCAAGTGTTAAAATCAAGTATGATGATTAAGAAATAACAAGACACCAAATGTAGAAATTATACAGTTTTATAATTGTCTCCATTGCTTCTTAATCCACTGAAAATAATTTCATAATGTAACATTTTTAGGCATCTTCTTTGTTATTTTCTTTGGTTTCTACTTCTTTAGGCAACAATGGCTCGATCTTTAGTAACAAACCTTCACTTGTTGAAGTACGAAGGAAAGCTCGTACCACAAAAGGTCCTGGAAACAAAGACAAGAATCAACTTTTATTTTACTCCACAGATACATAATGAGCAGATATAAACATACAACAACAAACCTTATATAACTCATGTTATATTTTCCACTTGAAAAGTACTGATATTACTGAACTAAGATTCTGAATTATAAGGAACACAAGATCATTTGTTTTCTAGAGTAGAAGACAAACTAAAGAAACTCCAGCATATTAGAGATTTACCCTTGAAACTACATAATCTATAATAATTCATTTCTCTCTTCCAGAAGATGATCACCTAGAATTTATTTTACTGCAAAGTCGAAAGTGAAGGGAGCAGGTGGTGATATTTACATGTGATGGCAATACTCTAAATATTTATTTGAAATATCACAGATGCTATCTCTGTGTTACTAAACATTTAGTAAAATTCCCTAAAAATGAAAAAGCTTTTCATAAGAACAATTAAGAGACTTCATTTAAAATGGCAAAGAAAGATAGAGACAGTTCAAGATGGCAGCATAAGAAGATCCTTAACTCACCTCTTCCCACAGACACAGCATATCTACAGCTACATATGGAATAAATCCCTCGAAAAAGTCCTGAAAACCAGATGAGCAGTATCTCCACAAAAAAGGATAAAAGGGCTGCATCAAGACAAGTAGGAATGGCAGAGACAACACTGTCTGCAAAAACCCCACTCCAGGCAAGGCGACCGAAAATCGGGAGGGATCTCAAAAATACAGAACTTTTCCCTGAGGACAAGGGCTTTGTTCCCCAAACTAGGCACCCCAACCACTGTGTCCTGTATCAGACAGATGAGCTCCCAAGACATATGGCTTTGAAAACCAACAGAGTGCATCCAAGAGAACCACAGAACTGGAAAGAACAGGGAACTCAGTGTTAAAGGGCTCACACATAAACTCATTCCACAACCTGGTGCAAAAGAAGCAGTGTGAAAAGCACTAGGCCATATGTGAAGGAAACCCACTTATTAATCTTAAAACAACTGCTGGAAAGAAGAAACCTGTTGAAACTTTCTTTGGGGATAAGAGTGCATTTTTGCAATCTCCTTCCACCTTGCTAATGCCAGTGCTGGCAGGAGCCATGCTGGCAATCCTACTCTAACCTATCAGCGCCACCGAGCATGCTCTGCCCCCCTTCCATGCCACATCCAGAGCACAGCTGGTGGGCAACCTTGCTGTGGGGCAGCCAAACTGCAACCAACCAGGTGAGCAACCCCACCCAATAAGGCAGCCTGTTGCACAGGCAGCCAGTTGAGACCCAACCCACCCCCTCATTCCTACCATACCCGTGCCATAGACAGACAAGTACCCCACACCCGTCCCCACCCTCCCCGCACACAGCTGGCAGGTGCGTGAAGCCCACACAGGGGATACCTTGAGCACCAGGCTCTGGTGGCTGGGGGATTACACTTCTAAGCCCCACAGAAAATCTTGTATACAGGCCACTCCTGATTGGGAGAGGTAGCTGTTTCAATACATAGAAACACACAGAATCAGGCCAACTTAGGAGATAGAGGAATATGTTCCAAACGAAAGAACAAGGCAGAACCTGAGAAAAAGACCTTAATGAAATGATCATAAGTAACCTGCCTGACAAAGGGAGCAAAGTAACAGTCATAAAGATGCTCACTTGGGGGAAAGCATGGATGAACACAGGAGAACTTCAATAAAAAGACAGAAAATATATGAAAGTACCAAACAAAAATCACAGAACTGAAGAATAAAATAAGTGAACTGAAAAATACATTGGAGAAGCTCAACAGCAGACTGAATGAGAAACAGATCAGCAACCTGGAAGACAAAGCAATGGACTCACTCAGAGAAGGAAACAAAAAGAAAAAAGAATTTTAAATAGTGAAAATAGCTTAAGGAACACAGAGGACAACTTCAAGCAGAGTAATATTCTCATTATAGGGGTCCCAGAAAGAGAAGAAAGGGGCAGAAAACTTATAAAAAAGAGAAAAATAACTGAAAACCCTAACTTGAGGAAGGGAATTGACATCCAGATCCAAGGTCAGAAAGTTCTAAATAAGATGAAACTGAAGAGATTCACACTAATTAAAATGTCACAAGTTAAAGACAGAATCTTAAAACCAGCAGGAGAAAAACAACTTGATACATACAAAGGCAGCCCCATAAGGCTATCAGAAAATTTATCAGAAGAAACTTTGCAGGCAAAAGTGACTGATAGAACATATTCAAGGTGCTTAAAGGAAAATATCTACAACCAAGAACACTGTACCTAGCAAGGTTATCATTCAAAATAGGAAAAGGGATAAAAAGTTTTTCAGATAAGAAAAAGGTAAAGGAATTCATGATCATTTAATCAACCCTACAAGAAATGTCAAATGGAATTCTTTAAGCTGAAAGGAAGTAGTACTAATGAATGACAAGAAAACATACTTAGTAAAAATGTCACTGGAAAATGTAAGTATATTGTAAAAGTAGTGCATTTACTCACTTATAAAACCAGTATAAAAGTCAAAAGACAAAGTAATAAAATTAAACCTATATTAATTAGTTAATGACATCAAAAAGTGTTAAAATGTACATCAAAACCATAAAACACAGGGGATGGAATAAAAATGTAGAGTTTTGGAATGAGTTTCAATTAAGTTGCTACCAGATGAAAACAGACTGTTATATACACAGAATGGTATATGTGAACCTCACGGTAACCACAAAGAAAAAAACTTATAGCAATATAAAAAGAAAATGAGAAAGGGATCTAAACATAACACTAAAGAAAAGTATTAAGACCAGAAGGAAAGACAGAAAGAAAAGAACAGAGAGGAACAAGGAAAAAAGCCAGAAAACAATTAACAAAATGGCAATAAGTACATACCTATCAATAATTACTTTAAACATAAATGGTCTAAATCTTTCTTTTGTTATTATTATTTTTTTTTAATGTTTATTTATTTTTGAGAGACAGAGAGAGAGAGAGACAGAGTGCAAGCAGGGCAGGGGCAGAGAGAGAGGGAGACACAGAATCTGGAGCAGGGTCCAGGCTCTGAGCTGCCAGCACAGAGCCCAATGCAGGGCTGAAACCCACAAACCATGAGATCATGACCTGAGCCCAAGTTGGACTCCCAACTGAGTGAGCCACCAGGCGCCCCTAAATCTTTCAATGAAAAGACACAAAGTGGCTGAATGGATTTAAAAAAACAAACAAATAAAAACAAGACTCATCTATACACTGCCTATAAAAGACTCAGCTCAAAAGTAAGGACTGAAAGTAAAGGGATGGAAAAATATATTCTATGCAAATGGAAACAAACTGACAAAAAGCTGATGTAGCTAAATTTATTCAACAAAAAATACTTTAAAACAGACTGTAATAAAAGACAAAGAAGGGTATTACATAATGATTAAAGGGTCAAACTGGCAGGAAAATATAGCATGTATAAATATCTATGCACCCAACATAGAAGCACCAAAATATATAAAGCAAATATTAATACACCTAAAAGGAGAGACAGCAATAGTAGGGGATTTTAACACTCCACTTACATCAATAGATAGATGATCTAAACAGATAATCAATAAGGAAACATCACCCTTAAACAACACATTAGACCAGATGGACTTAATATATTTACACAGAAAATTCCATCCAAAACAAAAACAAAAAATAAAAACCACATTCTTGTCAAGTGCACATGGGACATTCTCCAGGACATATCACAGATTAGGCCACAAAGCAACTCTCAGAGTATTGAAATAGTATCAGGCATCTTTTCTGACCACAATGTTATGAAACTAGAAATCAGTTACAAGAAGACTGGAAAAAAACACAAAAACATTAGAAATTAAATAACATGCTACTGAACAACCAATGAGTCATCAAAGAAATAAAAAGGAAAAATCAAAAATACCTAGAGACATATGAAAACAGATACAACATACAAAAACCTATGGGATAAATCAGAAACGGTTAAAGGAGAGAAGTTCATAGCAATACAGGCCTACTTCAAGAAACAAGGAAAATCTTAAATAAACAATCTAACTTTAAACAGAAAGTAACTACAAAAAGAACAACAAATGAAATGCAAAGTTAGGAGAAGGAAAGAAATAGTAAATATCAGAGGGGAAATAAATGAAATAGAGAATAAAAGGACAATAGAAAAGATCAATGAAACTAAGAGCTTGTTATTTGAAAAGATAAACAAAATTAACAAACATTAATTAGACTCACCAAGAAAAAGAGAGGGTGGGCTCAAATAAATAAAATCAGAAATGAAAGAGAATTACAACTGATACCATAGAAATACGAAGGATCATAAGAGACTACTATCAACAATTACAGGGGCGCCTGGGTGGCGCAGTCGGTTAAGCGTCCGACTTTAGCCAGGTCACGATCTCGCGGTCCGTGAGTTCGAGCCCCGTGTCAGGCTCTGGGCTGATGGCTCAGAGCCTGGAGCCTGTTTCCGATTCTGTGTCTCCCTCTCTCTCTGCCCCTTCCCCGTTCATGCTCTGTCTCTCTCTGTCCCAAAAATAAATAAACGTTGAAAAAAAAAATAAAAAAAAAAACAAAAACAATTACATACCAACAAACTGGACAACTTAGAAAAAATTATTAAATACCTAGAAACAAACAACTTCCAAGATTGAATCAGGAAGAACAGAAAAATCAGAATAGACTTATAATAGCAAACAGATTGAATCAGTAATCAAAAACCTCCCAACAGACAAAAACCCAAGATTAGCCAGCTTAGCTGGTGAATTCTAACAGACATTCAAAGATTTAGTATCTAGCCTTCTCAAACTCTCCCCAAAACACTGAAGAAGATGAGAGAATGCTTCCAAACTCATTTTATGAGGCCAGTATTACCCTGATACCAAAATTAGACAAGGACACAACAAAAAAAGAAGAAAATTACAGGCCAATAATCCTGGTGAACATGTATGTGAAAACCCTCAACAAAATATTAGCAAACCAAATTCTAAAATACATAAAAAGAATCACACACCATGATCAAGTGGAATTCATTCTAGGATGAAAGGATGGTTCAATATGTGCACATCAATGTACTACAGATTAACAAAATGAAAAACAAAAATCATACGATCACTTCAATAGATGCAGAAAAAGCATCCAACAAAAGTCACATCCATTTACAATAAAAACTTTCAACATAGTGCTTAAAGAGAGAACATACATACCCCAACGTAATAAAGGTCATATACAAACCCACAAATAATATCATAATCAATGGTGAAAAGTTGAAAGCTTTTCCTCTAAGCTCAGGAACAAGACAAGGATGTCCACTCTCCCTACTATTATTCAACATAGTATTGGAAGTTCTAGTCATAGCATTCAGGCAAGACCAAAATAAGGCATCCAAATAGAAAAGGAAGATGTAAAATTGTCATTTTTTGCAGAAGATATGATATCATATATAGGAAGAGCCATAAGACTACACCAAAAGACTGTTTGAACCAGTGAACAAATTCAATAAAGTGTCAGGGTACAAAATCAATAAACAAAAATCAGTTGTTTGTATACACTAACAACAAACTATCAGAAAGAAATTAAGAAAGCAATCCCATATATTATTGCATCAAAAATAACAAAATACCTAGGAATAAATTTAATAAAGGAGGTGAAAACTTAATACATGGAACACCATAAGATGGTGATGAAAGGAACTGAAGATGATACAAAGAAATGGATATTCCATATTCATGGATTAGAAGAATTAATATTGTTAGAATGTACATATTACCCAAAACAGTCTACAAATTCAAAGCAACCCCTATCAAAATTCTAGCGGTATTGCTCACAGAAACAGAACGAATGATTCTAGAATTTGTATGGAACCACAAAAGACCCTGAACAGCCAAAGCAATCTTGAGAAAGAACAAAGCCAGAGATACCAAGCTTCCTGATTTCAAAACTATACTACAAAGCCACAGTAAATTAAAACCATATGGAATTAACATAAAAGACATATGGATTCATGGAACAAAACAGAGAACCCAGAAATAAAGCCACACATATATGGCCAATTTACAACATAAAAGGATACACAACAGAGGAAGGGCGGCCTCTTTAATGAATGGGGTTGGGAAAACTGAACAGCTACATGCAGAAGAAGGAAATCAATACCTCCTACCACATACAAAAATTAATTCAAATAGATTAAAGACTTGAAGGTAAAACCTGAAACCATAAAACACGAAAACACAAGTGGTAAGCCCCTCAACATCGGTCTTAGTAGGTTTTCTGGATGACTCCAGAGGGCAACAACAACAACAAAATAAACAAATGGGACTACATTACACTAAAAAGCTCTGCACAGCAAAGGAAAGCATTCAAAACAAAAAGGCAACCTAGTGAATGGAAGAAGGTATTGGCAAATCACATATTTGATAAGGGGTTAATATCCAAAATTTTATAAAGAACTCATATAACTCAATAAAAGAATAAATAAATCCAATTTAAAATTGGGCAGAGACACTCTCACCACTGTTGTTTAACATAGTGTTGGAAGTTCTAGCATCAGCAATCAGACAACAAAAGGAAATCAAAGGCATCGAAATTGGCAAAGATGAAGTTAAGTTTTCACTTTTTGCAGATGACATGATATTATACATGGAAAATCCAATAGACTCCACCAGAAGTCTGCTAGAACTCATACATGAATTTAGCAAAGTTGCAGGATACAAAATCAATGTACAGAAATCAGTTGCATTCTTATACACTAATAATGAAGCAACAAGAAGACAAAGAAACTGATCCCATTCACAATTGCACCAAGAAGCATAAAATACCTAGGAATAAATCTAACCAAAGATGTAAAAGATCTGTATGCTGAAAACTATAGAAAGCTCATGAAGGAAATTGAAGAAGATATAAAGAAATGGAAAAACATTCCATGCTCATGGATTGGAAGAATAAATATTGTCAAAATGTCAATACTACCCAAAGCTATCTACACATTCAATGCAATCCCAATCAAAATTGCACCAGCATTCTTCTCGAAACTAGAACAAGCAATCCTAAAATTCATATGGAACCACAAAAGGCCCCGAATAGCCAAAGTAATTTGGAAGAAGAAGACCAAAGGAGGAGGCATCACAATCCCAGACTTTAGCCTCTACTACAAAGCTGTCATCATCAAGACAGCATGGTATTGGCACAAAAACAGACACATAGACCAATGGAATAGAATAGAAACCCCAGAACTAGACCCACAAACGTATGGCCAACTCATCTTTGACAAAGCAGGAAAGAACATCCAATGGAAAAAAGACAGTCTCTTTAACAAATGGTGCTGGGAGAACTGGACAGCAACATGCAGAAGATTGAAACTAGACCACTTTCTCACACCATGCACAAAAATAAATTCAAAATGGATAAAGGACCTGAATGTGAGGCAGGAAAACATCAAAACCTTAGAGGAGAAAGCAGGAAAAGACCTCTCTGACCTCAGCCGTAGCAATTTCTTACTTGACACATCCCCAAAGACAAGGGAATTAAAAGCAAAAATGAACTACTGGGACCTTATGAAGATAAAAAGCTTCTGCACAGCAAAAGAAACAACCAACAAAACTAAAAGGCAACCAACGGAATGGAAAAAGATATTTGCAAATGACATATCAGACAAAGGGCTAGTATCCAAAATCTATAAAGAGCTCACCAAACTCCACACCCGAAAAACAAATAATCCAGTGAAGAAATGGGCAGAAAACACGAATAGACACTTCTCTAAAGAAGACATCCGGATGGCCACAGGCACATAAAAAGATGCTCAACGTCGCTCCTCATCAGGGAAATACAAATCAAAACCACACTCAGATATCACCTCACGCCAGTCAGAGTGGCCAAAATGAACAAATCAGGAGACTATAGATGCTGGAGAGGATGTGGAGAAACGGGAACCCTCTTGCACTGTTGGTGGGAATGCAAACTGGTGCAGCCTGTCTGGAAAACAGTGTGGAGGTTCCTCAAACAATTAAAAATAGACCTACCCTATGACCCAGGAGTAGCACTGCTAGGAATTTACCCAAGAGATACAGGAGTACTGATGCATAGGGGCACTTGTACCCCAATGTTTGTAGCAGCACTCTCAACAATAGCCAAATTGTGGAAAGAGCCTAAATGTCCATCAACTGATGAATGGATAAAGAAATTGTGGTTTATATACACAATGGAGTACTACGTGGCAATGAGAAAGAATGAAATATGGCCCTTTGTAGCAACATGGATGGAACTGGAGAGTGTGATGCTAAGTAAAATAAGCCATACAGAGAAAGACAGATACCATACGTTTTCACTCTTATGTGGATCCTGAGAAACTTAACAGAAACCCATTGGGGAGGGAAAGGGAAAGAAAAAAAGAAAAAAGAGGTTAGAGTGGAAGAGAGAGCCAAAGCATAAGAGACTCTTAAAAACTGAGAACAAACTGAGGGTTGATGGGGGGTGGGAGGGAGGGGAGGGTGGGTGATGGGTATTGAGGAGGGCACCTTTTGGGATGAGCACTGGGTGTTGTATGGAAACCAATCTGACAATAAACTTCATATATTGAAAAAAAAATAAAAATAAAATTGGGCAGAGAATCTAGACATTTTCCCATTTCATGGCCAACAGGCACCAAAGATGCTCAACATCATTAATCACCAGGGAAATGAAAATGAAAATCACAATGAGTTATGACCTCATACCTGTCAGAATGGCTATTATCAAAAATAACAAGTGTTGGCAAGGATGTGGAGAAAAAGGGAACTCTCATGCACTGTTGGTGGGAATGTAAATTTGTGCAGACCCTGGAAAACAGTATGGGGATTCCTCAAAAAATTAGAAACAGACAACCATATGATCTAGCAATTCAACTTTTCAGTATCAATCTGAAGAAAATGAACACACTAGTATCAAAAGATATATGCACCCCTATGTTCCTTGTGGCATTATGTACAATAGCCAAGATACGGAAACAACCTAAGTGACCATCTATACATGAATGAATAAAGATGGGGGGTACACACATACACACACACACCACAACGGAATACTACAATACTATTCAGACATATTAAAGAATGAAATCTTACTATTTGTGACATTAATGGACTTGAGGGTATTATGCTAAGTGAAATGAGTCAGAAAGACAAATATCAATGATTTCACTTATAAGTAAACTCTGAAAAAACAAAACAAACTGACAAAACCAAACCAAACCCAGTCTCATAGATACAGAGAACAGAGTGGTGGTTGCCAGGAGGGGAAGGGTATGAGGGGAGGGGGCAAAGTGGGTGAAGGGGATCAAGAGATACAAACATTCAATTATGAAATAAATAAGTCATGGGGATGTAATGTACAGCACAAGGGATACAGTCAATAATGGTCTATTAACCTTGTATGGTGACAGATGGTAACTAGACTTATGTGGTGATCAATTTGCAACATATACAAATGTTGAATCACTACGTTGTACACATGAAACTAAAACAATATTGTAGGTCAATTACACTTCAATTAAAAAAATGACAAAAGAGTATACATTGGTTTTTGAGATTTACTGTCCATCATTCCACTCCTGTGACAGCCTCAGAAGATCCTATACTGAAATCAAACTGCTCCGTGGAATATAAGAATGCGTACACATACAATTACTAAGTACTATGGCCATATCTATGACAGCAGAATTAACAAATGAGGTATTTATTCACCAGTGTGTGTAACTCCCAAAGAGATAAAAAAATAGCTTAAGATTGTGTTTTAATTATACACTTGGTTATAAAACTAAACCTGACAGAGTCCTATAAGACTAAGTCTATAAATGAAGAGTCTATAGTGTAATGAACCCTTTTTTTGGCTGCAACCAGCCAGGAGAGAAATATGCACAGACTATGCACAGCACATAATGGAATAATAAGGACACTGTAGGTGTTCCTAGCCTATTAAACAGCTTCCATATCTCAATCAAGTTTCACTGCTCTCCATGAATCACTGTTTGTAAGAAATGTCTCTCAGGACATAATTAAAAACTTTGTTCTTTTCTAATGTAAGTAAGATTAAGAAAGACAATTGCTAATGCCAGTGACAAAGTGAATGGTCTGGACTCAAAATATTTCATAAATGATTTTAGTTTCTATTTAACACTACTGTAAGTTTAAGGTGATCAGTTACAGTTTTCTTTCAAAGTTTATTACATTTAATGATAGAAATAATGTGGGAATTTACAAAGATTTCATGGTATGTTTCTTATTCATGTTAAAGAGGTCTCTTATCCAAACAACTACAGCAACATGTTAATAAGGTAATTAGGAATCCTTTGGAGAATTAAATTTTATTTATTTAATCCCTGAAAATACTACTGCTGTTGTATATTGTACTTGCATATCAGCTTGATTGTTTTCTTAGTATTTTACACTTTTTTAAAGTTTATTTATCTATTTATTTTTAGAGAGAGAGAGAGAGGCAGGGGGTCGGGGCGGCGGGGTGGGGGGGAGAATCCCAAACAGGCTCCATGCTGTCAGTACAGAGCCCGATGAAAGGTTCAATCCCATGAACCATGAAATCATGACTTATGCCAAAATCAAGAGTCGGATGCTTAAACAACTGAGCCACCCAGGCACCCCAATATTTTACATTTCTAAAGAAACACAGAGCTATAGGGAAATCTACCCAAGCAAACCACTCACCCAAACTGAGTGGTCTGTGCTTACAAACTTCACTGATAACTGCTTGCAGATTTGCCACTATCTGGTCACTTGGCATATCGAGCTGAAAGAAAAGGATATATAACATTAATAATGTGAAAGTGAGAAGACAATACAACTTTTAGTAACTGCATCAGTATTTATTTTAGGCAGTGTCTTTCAAATATTCAACTAATGCGAACTATCTATTAAAAGACCTTACTCTGGAAGAAAAAGTTTCTGTAACTCTTCTTTTAGAATGCTACATTCACATGTCCTTACATGTCAAGACTTAATTATCTTATGGAACATGTCATAGTAAAGTATTTTGAAGTTGTTCTACTTGAGACTCCTTAATTTCCAAGTAATTTCCCCAAAGCACATCCTGAGACAGAATATACCATCCCCTGATCCCTACTCCCAAGGAATTAGTGATATTTCCTCTTGAAGTTTTTTTACTAATTTACTTTTACAGGAAACTAAGAAAATGTTTAGAAGTTCATGCTTTCAGGAATACAAAGTAAAACTACTTAACACACACACTCACACATCACATATCTGATACAGAGACATTTTCAGTATGCTATGGTAACACTCTATGCGGTAATAATTACCCCACTACTCAACAAAAATTACAGTAAGTAAATATATACTGAACAAGCACTACTCATAAAACTCCAAAACCTAGCTCCTAAATTTGTAAAGTCCCTGTGTTTATCATTCAAATTCAATGCATGTTACTCTTCTAAAATACACTACTTAAATTAGTTATATTCCATCCCAGTGTTTAAAGGATTTTAAGCTTTGTCAAATGAATCAATTTTTTAAAATTCGTGTAAAACTCATAATAGCATAACTGGCAAAAATCACATGGTAACAGTTCAAGTTCAAGCAAGGTTTCTGTTTTCCAACGACTCTGAGACCATTGCAAGAAATGTGCTGGGTAATAAGCATAAAGAGAATTCCTCATGAAAAAATTATTCTCATTACCAACAGACAACATTTATTTGACACTCACTTGAACATGATGCAATACCAAACTCTAAATGAGAAGGTTTGGACATTATTGGAGGAATTTTCTACTTTATGCCAATCCTTAAGTGGGAGTTCTAATAGGAAAAAAAAAAATCAAGCAATGCTTAATTCACCTTCTGAAGTCCACAGAACTTATAGATTTTTTTTTTCAACATTTATTTATTTTTGTGACAGAGAGATACAGAGCATGAACAGGGGAGGGGCAGAGAGAGAGGGAGACACAGAATTGGAAACAGGCTCCAGGCTCTGAGCCATCAGGCCAGAGCCCGACGCGGGGCTCGAACTCACAGACCGCGAGATCGTGACCTGGCTGAAGTCGGACGCTTAACCGACTGCGCCACCCAGGCGCCCCAGAACTTACAGATTTTAATCTGCAGTGAATCAAGTAGTTCACTGCAGAAAGGCACCTTACATTTGCTATGTTAAAAATCAAATCAGTCATTGAAAAAAATTAAAAGAAATGGGGTGCCTGGGTGGGTCAGTCGGTTAGGCATCTGATTTCCGCTCAGGTCATGATCTCGCCATTCATGAGTTCAAGCTGTGCATCTGGCTCTGTGCTGACAGCTCAGAGCCTAGAGCCTGCTTCCAATTCTGTCTCTCCCTCACTCTCTGACCCTCCCCCGCTTGTACTCTGTCTCTCTCTCTCTCAAAAATAAACATTAAAAAAAAATTTTAATCAAAACAAAAACCTTATTCTCCACATTAATCAAATTGTCCTTTTTATCATCCACTGAAGTAACAGTTACGGCTCTAGTAAGTTCGTTCACCCTTTGTTAAAGACCTGCAGCTACCTTAAATTTGGGAAAGTAATAGATACAAGAAAAAGCAAGATGTCCAACATATTTTTTTACTATTTAATAACTATTAAGTTATGCTCTACATTGTTATACTATCTATAATACACTAAACTCAACTATACTTTCTGTAGACTTATACTGCCTACAGTAAGCTAAAATAAAATGCTACACAAATGCAACATGTGCTTTAGAAATACAAAACAAAGACTTCCTCAGCAACTTTCAGAACTAGGATACCTTCAATGATTTCATTAAGTTCTAAAATATGTAAAAAAGTTTTTAAACATAGTTTACATTTTTGTCCAAATTTTAGCACCTCTAATCTTTAGTACTGTATCCTCTGTGGAATTTTAAAATATATTTATAACCATAACACTTCATTTTACCTTTTCTTTTAGATATTACACAAAATTATGAAAAATTATATATATATTATGAAATATATATTATATATTATATATGACTTACATAATAACTTATTTTTTTAATTTCTTTAATGTTTATTTATTTTTGAGAGAGAGACAGAGAGACAGAGCATGAGTGGGGGAGGGGCAGAGAGACAGGGAGACACAGAATCCAAAGCAGGCTCCTGTCTTTGAGCTGTCAGCACAGAGCCCGACAAAGGGCTCGAACCCACAAACCGCAAGATCATGACCTGAACTGAAGTTGGCTTAACCAACTGAGCCACCCACGCATCCCTAACTATGATTACTTAATTGGCTACTGATGCTAAGATAATTATGGACCAAAAAAAAAAAAAAAATGTATGCATGCATGAATTTTATCAAAACTTGCACAGGAAATGTACTTGGGCTGACAGTAATCTACAGAGAACTCAGGAAAGCAACATTTGCAAGCTTCTCTACCAATATCTCAGTTACTCTGCACTTCCATGGTGCTCTCATACAATATTCTCATGCAAAAAGGCAAGGATGAACCATTTTGAGGAGATGGTATTATCTGTTAGATTCTCAGTATCAGAGCATAAGACTTGGTACAGCAGGAAAGAAAAAAAAATGGGACTGGTGGACCTTGACTATGGTAAGCACTGTATTTGCATATGTGCATATGTGTGTATTTGAATATCTAATAGTCACAATACTATCTATGTTTAGCTAAAGACTGTTTACTATAGGGCAAGACAGTTATTCCTCATTCTGTAGCACACATGGTGTCAAGAAATGAAAATTCTGAATCCTACTTCTGCTTAACATCCCTCCCTTATTATGTCAGAAATAATTCCCTAAGCATACTAGAAGATTTACCAAAGATGTTTGGGTGGAGGTGAACTCTGTGACTCTCTTTGCTTTAACTATCAGATTTTCATCTTTCCATGCAATTCCTAACCTGTCTTCATGAGTTTCTACAATTATGAGAAACTAAAAATCTGCTGTTCCTGACCATTTTTTAATCCCTTTGAGATGCAGATGTATGCAAGGCAAACTGTATTCATGAAAGTGTCTAAGGCAACGATTTTTTTTCCAGGTTTTTAAATTCCAATTGGTTAACATCAGTGTAATACTAGTTTCAGGTGTAGAACTTAGTGATTCATCACTTACATATAACACCCAGTGCTCATCTCAACAAGTGCCCTCACTTAATGCCCATCACTCATTTAGCCCATCCCCCCCCCAACTCCAGTCCAGCAGTCCTCAGTTTGTTCTCCATAGTTAACAGTCTGTTTTCTGCATTGCCTCTCTTTTTCTTTCCCCTATGCTCATCTGTTGTTGTTCTTTAAAAATTTTTTTTTAACATTTATTTTTGAGAAACAGGGCATGAGCAGGAAAGGGGCAGCGAGAGGGAAACACAGCATTAGCAGCAGGCTCCAGGCTCTGAGCATTCTCTACAGAGCTCAAAGTGGGGCTCGAACCCATGAACCATGAGGTCATGACCTGAGCTGAAGTCAGACACTCGACCTACTGAGCCACACAGCTGCCCCACCTGTTTTAAGTTCCACAAATGAGTGAAATCACATGTGACTGACTTATTTCACTTGGCATAATACTCTCTAGCTCCATCCACATCCTTACAAATGGCAAGATTCCATTCTTTTTGATGGCTGAGTAGTATCCCATTGAGTGTGTGTGTGTGTGTGTATGTACACATCTTCTTTATCCATTCACCAGTCAATAGACATTTGGGCTCTTTCCATAACTTGGCTATTGTTGATATGCTGCTGTAAATATCCAGGTGCATGTATCCCTTCAAATCAGTATTTTTGTATCCTCTGGGTAAAACCGGATAGTGCAATTGCTGGATCAAAGGGTAGTTCTATTTTTAACTTTCTGAGGAAACTCCATGTGTTTTTCAGAGTAGCTGCACCAGTTTGCATTCCCACCAACGGTGCAAGAGGGTTCCCCTTTTTCAGCATCCTTGTCAACATCTATTTCCTGTGTTGTTAATTTTAGCCATTCTGACAGGTGTGAGGTGATATTTCATTGTGGTATTGATTTGCATTTCCCCGACGATGAGTGATGTTGAGCATCTTTTCATGTGTCTGTTAGCCACCTGTATGTCTTCTTTGGAAAAATGTCTATTCATGTCTTCTGCTCATTTTTTAAAAAAATATTTATTTTTGAAAAAGAGAGAGAGAGAGAGAGTAGGGAAGGGGCAGAGAGAGAGGGAGACAGAGTATCTGAAGCGGACATCGTGCTGACAGCAGAGAGCCCAATACAGGGCTCAAACTCACAAACTGCAAGATCATGACCTAAGCCGAAGTCAGGCTTTTAACTGACTGAACCACCCAGGCACCCCATCCTCTGCCCATTTTTTAATTGGATTGTTTTTTGGATGTTGAGTTTGAGAAGTTCTTTACAGATCTTGGATACTAACCCCTTACCAGGTATGTCATTTGCAAATATCTTTTTCCATTCCAAAGTTTGCCTTTTGGTTTTGTTCACAGTTTTCCTTCCTGTGCAGAAGCTTTTCATCTTGATGTAAGTCCCAGTAGTCTGTTTTTGCTTTTGTTTCCCTGGCCTCGGGAGATGTATTAGATCCCTGGCTGTGACCTTTTCTTGTTTTTTCTTTTGAAACAAATTCCTCCATCTTGGCATTTCGTCTCTGTCTTCTGTGTATTATGAAAGCCTGTAATGTTTCCTGATCCTGAGAGTAATGGCTTTATGAAGAAGAGGGAATCTAATTTTCAGGGCCTAGCACTTCAAGAAGTGTCTCTGGCATGTGCTGCGTGCACTCTGCTGCTGTGTTATGGCTGCTCTATCCCTCAGGTCAGTCCTCTCTCTGCAGAGTTTCTCCTTGGCTGCAGTGGGGAGCATTTGGACCTTAGCCAGAAATGTGGCAAGTTTTAACTAGGTGTGCTCTAGTCAGCTTGCTAAAAGAGACCTGATGCCATTTCTACTAGACTTGAAGTTTTGCAGAACTCTATGGTCAGCAGACATAGTGGGTGTGGGGGCTTGTGCTGGTCTTCTCGGGGAGGGGTCCCGCTGGCACCAGTCGTTAGGCAAACTTACCCCAGCAGAGCGCAGGGTGGGCGGGACTTGGTGTTCAGCAGGTTAGGCAGCCAATGTTGGCACTGTGCTGTTTACTGAAGTTGGTTTATGCTGAGGGGTTGGGGGAGTGAAATGGTGCCCACCAGTTCTTTTGTCCCTGGAATGCCACCTTTCACAGATGCGCTCCAAAATGTACTCACAGTCCCTCCCCACTCCTTAGGTGATCTTCAGATTGCACAGCTTGCCCTGGGTTGTTTGCCTGCCTCCACTCCAGGAGTAGGACAGCATCCTCAGGTCTTTATTACAGCCAAGCCTGGGGACCTTTGAAAACTCCAGTCTTGGAGCCCCACTGGCTGCAAAAACTCAAAATTCAGCCCCTCTCCTTTTCCCAGCCAATGGCTTTGGGGAAGTGTTCTTGTATTTATCCCTGTGTGTTCCACTCTCTCTCTCTGGCCTTTCTCCACAACCAGGACTCCCTCCCCTCTGCAGCACCCTTGATCAGATACATTTCTCTCCTAAACCAGGTCTCCACACTTCCTACCTTCCTCCAAGCAGCCTCTTCTCTCCCTCGAATTGTGGAGTTTGTTCTATCAGTCCTCAGGTCAATTTCTTGAGTATTCAGAATGATTTCAGAATTACCTAGCTGTGTGCAAGGAGGACAAGGCAAGCCTAGGGTCCTCCTACGATGCAACCATCTTAGCTCCATCTTAACTCCGCCCCCGCCCAAGCAATGACTCTTAAACTTTTTTAGGTCATGAAACCTCACTCCAGAAAACTGCACACAAGCACACAAAAAAATTACCCTATGCTTTCACAGGCTTCATGGATTATCTGATTAAAAGAAAGGGGAAGAGAGAAGAAAGGCTTCTGAAAAAAGTGTGTCAGCTAAAAGGGATCCCTAGTCACACTTTTGAGAACTGCTAGCCAAAAGGTAAGTCTTAAAATATTTTGGAAGACTAAGGACTACAGTGTAGGAAAATAATCTGACTGAATTTTTTACCTTTTACAGAGGATAAAAAGAAAATACACACACAAGCAAAATACATATACATGATTTTTAAACAATCACATGATCCTCCTAAAGTGGCCAACTACTGTCACTATAAATGTTCTGACAGCCTCTAAATGTATGATCATCTGTAAGTGGAAACTGTAAAGAGGACTGCTCCTTTGGAAAGCACTTGTTAGAACATCTGGCCTCCCAAATCTCTTCCAAATGCAATGTTCTAAGATTCTGCAGATGGGCCAATCCTCTTAATCACCATGACTCCTTACAGTCTAAACCAACGAAAGGAAGATAATCTGTGTGTCCTCTATACAACATTAAGGAAAGTAGTAATAATAATAATTGATTGATTGAGCAGCTCTACTTATTGAGTAAATTCTCTGAGCCAAGCTCTATTCTAAGCATTAAACATTCTCGTTCATTTCTCCTAAGAATCCTTTGAAATAGGAACTACTGCAATTGCTCTCTTACCATTAGAAACTGAGACCTAGGGGGCTCCTGGGGAGCTCAGTCAGTGGAGTGTCTGACTCTTGATTTACGCTCAGGTCATGATCTCGTGGTTGGTGGGACTGAGTTCCACGTCAGGTCTGTGCTATCAGCCTGCTTGGGATTCTCTCTCTCTCTCTCTCTCTCTCTCTTTCTCTCTCTCTCTCTCCCAAAATAAACAAAAACTTTAAGAAAAAGAAAAGAAAAGAAACAGACTTGGAAAACTTTGTTAACTTATCCAAGTGCACACACCCTGGTAAGAAGTGGCTCAGCAGCTATGTTCATGAGCTCTAAAGGCAGAGAAATGTAAATCTGAACCCCATTTCCTCTACCTTGTGACCATGGACACAGTTTTTAAGTGTTGGTAATTCTTACGAAAGATGAAGTATAAGTTTTGGGAAAATACAAAAGGAGTTTGTTATAAACTAAGAGCTGAAAAAGAGGAAACTAAGTGAAATACTTAATGGAAAAGAATATGCATTTAAGTGGGAAAAATATGAATTTTTCTTTCTGCCAAATGAATCCTTTACTACCCTCCAAGCTTTTAGGTGGTTACACCCTATCATTCAGCAACCCTTTCTTGGCCCCCACTCTGTCCATCATCATTCTGGAAGCTAGAAACAGAAAGATGAGTTAGAATCAAAACTTGCCCTCGGGGAGCTTAGAATCTGGTCACTAAAATACAACATCACAGGTGACGCTCTAACTATATGAACAACGTTCTACAAGGGCACAGAGGAAGAAGTGATGGACTTTGACAGAGAAGGCTACCCAAAGAAGGTAATACATGGGCTTAAAGATTAAGTTAGTCTTAAAAGATGAAAAGTTTTGAGGAACAATGAGGATCTTCCAGGCAGAAGGAGCAGCATGAGCTAATGTGATAACAAGGTAGAACAGGTTACCATTAAGTGACTCATTATATCTAGGCCTAGGGTTGCAAACTCAAACTCAAATGCCTACAGTGGCCAGACCAGGTAATGTGCAGGATTGAAGAGGCCTAGGTTTGAGTGCATATGTCTACAACACCTGTGTGACACAGGCTGTGCAGAGGTGGATGGCAACACTCCATATGGAGGAGATAGTAAGCTACTCGACACTAATAAACTGTTACACTGAGGGCTGTGGGTCCACTGTTACCAGAATCCCTGACTTGTCAAGAACCAGAAACCTGAAGTTCTTTGTGATATCATCTAGGTTTTTTTGTTGTTTTTTTTTTAATTTTTTTTCAACGTTTATTTATTTTTGGGACAGAGAGAGACAGAGCATGAACAGAGGAGGGGCAGAGAGAGAGGGAGACACAGAATCGGAAACAGGCTCCAGGCTCTGAGCCATCATCCCAGAGCCTGACGCGGGGCTCGAACTCACGGACCGTGAGATCGTGACCTGGTTGAAGTCGGACGCTTAACCGACTGCGCCACCCAGGCGCCCCTATCATCTAGTTTTTAAATGCTGATTCAAGAAAACAAAACAAAACCACTATCCAGGCCCAATAAAATAAGTTTGGGGACCTAATTCAGCCTGTAAGCTGCCAATTGGTAACTCCAGACTTTAGCCTGCCTCCCTGAAAATAGCAAGAAATGCTAAATTTGAAATTGATGTAGTGATTCGAGACTACAAAGAGATGTGAATATAAAGACAAAGATTTTATTTAGAACTGCGAGCAGTGAGAAGCTATACAATGTTTCTTAGCAGACAAATGGTATATCTGATCAATGTCTTACAAAGAATTCTAGAGGAAGTGTATGCGTAAAACAGTTGGCAAACTTTCTCTATAAATGGTCAGACGGTAAATATTTGGGGCTTTGCAGGCCAAACAGTCTGTGTTGCAACTACTCAATTCTGCTATTTTAGCAAGAAAGAAGCCATAGACAATACACAAATGAATGACTGCACCTGTGTTCCAACAAAACGCTACTTACAAAGACACGTGGAGAGCTAGAAATGGTCCCCAGGCCAGTTTGCAAACCCCTGATGTGGAAGACAGACTGAAGGATGTTTGAGGAAGTGAATGGGCAAAAAAAGCCATTAATTTTTGTGCGATGAAAAAGATTTTTGTTTTGTTTGGTTAACAGAAAGCTTTGTTGGGTGCTGAGAGATTTTTGGTATCCTACTATGTATCCATCTACTATGCAGATGAAGCAAAAAAAAAAATGTTTTGTCAGGCTAAGAATTGCATTGCCATTTAAAGTAACAGTAGGGAAAATGCTTAGCAACTGTTTTAACAGCTGTTGTAAGCTTAGATATGTGTTTGGAAGAAGATGTTGCATGGGGCTTTTCTGGAAGTTTCTTCAGGACTGATTATCAGGTCCTAAATATGAAAGCAAAAAAAGGCATTTAATACCCTATATTCTAAAGAAAGATACCAACAATTAAGGCCGCCAAAAAGGTGCTATTATAATCAACACCTACTTAGTAGAAGCAGGCCAAGTGAGGGGAGGCAAGGCTCCAAGAAGCTACTCTGTGGAGATGGGGGGGCACCTGTCAGAAGGGGAGACTAGTGGGCTGAACATGTGGTATTAAAGACCTCAAACCAATAAGGGCTGGCCAGAGAAGCAGCAATGATCAAGTGGGGGCAACAAGTTCAGGCAGATAAGCAGAGGCATGTGCCTTCCCTGCCTTAATACCCCAGGGTAGTCAGGCCTGAGAAACAGATTGCGGCAAAGTATCTCAGAAGTGAATCAAGTCATTGCAGAACTCTAAGGTCTAGAGTGGGAGGTTTTGTGAGTGAAGACTTCATAAGCCCTCCTCACATCAGATCACATGAACAATAAAAACCTAGTTCCAAACTGAGCAAGGGAAATCTTTGCATGGGAGATTAGAGTTCTGAACTGCATCAGACTGCACTTGTAATTACTGACAGTCACTGGAAACTATGAGATCTATCTAATGTGCCACAGAAGGGAACACAGAAAGGAAATCATACTCATGGCACAATAAGAAAATGGAGGAAACTATTCCATGTTTGTATTCCACTAAATTCAGACTTCAATAGTTATAAATTTATACATACTATTTGTATACATATGAAAGACATGTCAAGATTAAAAAGCAGTTAAATTGGCCTTTTTTAGGTGTACAGTTGCACACATTGTAACTCACACATACAATTGAGTAACCACCATAATACAGGATACAGAAAAAACTTCCTGATGTGATCTCTTAGCTACTGCTACCCTCGCAAACCCTGATATGTCACTATATAGTTTTGTCTTCTCAAAAATGTCATACAAATAAATAACAGTATGTAACCTTTCCTCTTTTCTTTCCTCTGTAATGTTTTAAAAACTGTGCTGAAAATACAAAAAATTTACCACTGTAATTATTTTGAAGTATACAGTTCAGTGGTATTAAGTACATTCTCATTTTTGTGCAACTCTCACCACCATCTACCTCCAGAACTTTTTCCATCTTTCTTGTCTAAAAGTAGGGCACCTGTCGATGGATGAATGGATAAAGAAGATGTGGTGTGTGTATGTATGTATATATATACACACACACAATGGAGTATTACTCGGCAATCAAAAAGAATGAAATCTTGCCATCTGCAACTACGTGGATGCAACTAGAGGGTATTACGCTAAATGAAATTAGTCAGAGAAAGACAAAAATCATATGACTTCACTCATATGACTTTAAGATGCAAAACAGATGAACATAAGGGAAAGGAAGCAAAAATAATATAAAAACAGGGAGGGGGACAAAAACATAAGAGACTCCTAAATATGGAGAACAAACAGAGGGTTACTGGAGGGGTTGTGGGAGGGGGGATGGGCTAAATGGGAAAGGGGCATTAAGGAATCTACTCCTGAAATCATTGTTGTACTATATGCTAACTAACTTGGATTTTAAATAAATACATACATACATAGATACATAGATAGATAGATAGATAGATAGATAGATAGATACATACATACATACATACATGAATAAGGGGCGCCTGTGTGGCTCAGTCAGTTGAGCAGCTAACTCTTGATTTTAGTTCAGGTCATAATCTGACAGTCGTGAGATCAAGCCCCGCAGCAGGGTCCACATTAGGCGTGGAGCCTGCTTGAGATTCTCTCTCTCCCTCTGCCCCTCTCCCACTCACGCTCTCTTTCTCTCAAAAAATTAAAACTGTGCACCCATTAAACACTATTTTTTCCATTCTCCCTTTCCCCATCCCCTGGCACACTTTAGAGACTTTGCATGTTCAGTTCCAGAACCACCACAATAAAGTGGAATATTGCAATCAAGTGAATCACCGTTCTACTGTCTGTCTCTATGAACAGGGTGGCTCTTGGTACCTCAAATAAGTGGGATCATAGAGTATCCTTTGTCAACTGGTTTACTTCACTTAGCATAATGTCTTCAAGGTTCATACATGTTACACATAGCATGTGTCAAATTTCCTTCCTTCTTAAGACTGAATAACATTCCATGGTACATACAGACATACCTCATTTTCTTAAGCTTCACTTTATTGTACTTTACAGACACTACATTTTGAAAGTTTGTGGCAACCCTATGTCGAACAAGTTAATTGGCACCATTTTTCCAACAGCATTTACTCAATTCATACCTCAGTCATATTCTGGTAATTCTCACAATAGTTCAAACTTTTTCATTATTATATTTGTTATGGAGTCAATCGATGCAGGAAACTGCATTATTGACTTGTTTTAAGAAACTGCCACAGCCATCTCAACCTTTGGCAATCACTGCCCTGATCAGTCAGCACCCATCAGCATCAAAGCAGAATGTCTTGATATCAACAAAAAGATTACAACTCGCTGAAAGCTCAGATGATGGTTAGGATTTTTTAGCAATGAACTATTTTTTAATTGTTCTCTTAGACATAATGCTGTTTCACACCTTAACAGACCACGTATAGTATAAAAATAACTTTCATATGCAGTGAGAAACCAAAAAATTCATTTGATTCACTTGATTGCAATATTCCACTTTATTGTGGTGGTTCTGGAACTGAACATGCAAAATCTCTAAAGTGTGCGTGAATATACGTTTTGTTTATCCATTCGTCTGTCATGGACACTTGGGTTGCTTCCACTTTTTGGCTATTTGAATAATGCTCTTATGAACATGGCTCTACATACACCTGAGTTCCTGCTTTCAATTCTTTTGGGTATATATAAGTAGAATCTATGGATCTACTGTAATTCTATGTTTAATTTTTTGAGGAACTGTCATGTCATTTTCCATGGCAACTGCACTATTTTATATCCCTACCAGCAATGCACAAGGGTCCCGATTTCTCTGTATCCTTGCCAACACTTATTTCTGGGGTTTTTTTGATAACAGCTATCTCAATAGGTGTGAAGTAGTATCTCACTTTGGTTTTAATTTGCATTTTCCTGTTGGTTAATGATGCCGAGCATCTTTTCATGTCTTTATTGGCCATTTGTATATCTTATTTGGAAAAATGTGTATTCAGATCGTTTGCTCACTTTTTGAATTATTTATCATTTTATTACTGAGTTACAGTGGCCCCCCTTTATCCATGGGAAACAAGACCCCCAGTGAATGCCTCAAACTGAAGAAAATACCAAACCTCTAAATTATGTTTTTTCCTATACATTCATATCTGTGATAAAGTTTAACTTACAAATTAAGCACAGTTAAGAGATGAACAATAATAAAATAGAACAATTATAACAATATTCTGTAATAAAAGTTATGTGAATGTGGTCTCTCTCAAAACATGTTATTGTACTATGCTCACCCTGGTGATGATAGGGGATGATAAAATGCCTACATGATAAGGTGAAGTGAGGTGAGTGACACAGGGGTTGTGATATAGTGTTAGGCTGTCAGTGACCTCCTGACAGTGCATCAAGGGACCATCTGCCTCCAGACTGCAGTTGACCATGGAGAACTGAAACTGTGGAAAGATAAACCACGGATAAGGGGGGACTACTGTATAAGAGTTCTTCATGTATTCTAGATACAAGTCTCTTACCATATATATATGATTTGCAGGTATTTTCTGCTATTCATTTGGCTGCCTTTTCACTCTGATATTGTCCTTAGATGTACAAAACTTTTAAATTTTGATGAAGTCCAATTTATCTCTTTTGTCTCCTGTGCTTTTGGTGTCAGTATATATAATCTTTTGAGACTACTTTCACTTGGGTTATAGAATGTAACCTTCTGAGATTCATTTAGGTGGTTCCATCAACAGCTCACACCCTTTTTTTTTTTTTTCCAACGTTTATTTATTTTTGGGACAGAGGGAGACAGAGCATGAACGGGGGAGGGGCAGAGAGAGAGGGAGACACAGAATCGGAAACAGGCTCCAGGCTCTGAGCCATCAGCCCAGAGCCTGACGCGGGGCTCGAACTCCCGGACCGCGAGATCGTGACCTGGCTGAAGTCGGACACTTAACTGACTGCACCACCCAGGCGCCCCAAGCTCACACCCTTTTTATCACTGAGTAGTAGTCCACTGTACGATGTACCAGACAGGTTTTTTTTTAATCCATTCACATATAGAAGGACAACTGAGTTTTTCCCAGCTTTTGATAATTATCAATAACAGTTCCTATAAACATGTGTTCAGATATTTGTGTAAACTTAAGTTTTGATTTTACTTTAAATGCTTCAACTCTATGGGATAAAACCCCAGAAAATTTGTGGGCTATACAATATATGTTTAGCTTTATAAGATACTACCAAACTGTTTCACAGAGTGGCTATACCACTTTGTACTTCTACCAGAGAAGTGTGAGAGTTTGTCCATAATTATATCATTATTTAAGTAATTTTCTGCATGACACTTCCTTCTTTTTGGGACACCAATAATATGAAAGTTAGATCTTTGTTACTGGCCTCTAGGACTCTAAGGCTTTATCTTTTTTTCCAATCTTTTGACTTGTTTCTCAGATTGGATAATTCCTATGATCTATTTTCAAGTTATATCCTCTGTCATCTCTATTAATTTCATCTCCAGTAGTTCATAAACAATTTTCATCAGGTCCCTTTCCGAGGTTGATCTTCCCAGTACTTTCTGGTTCCCTGAGGCTCTCCTTTTGGAATCCTGCCCAGAAAGCTGGGGCTTTATTTACCCCATTTTGCTACTTATTCTCTGTAACTGTTCCTGCATTGGGAGCCAACTGACAGAACAGAAAGAGAAAAAAAGCAAAGACAGTGTGCCCTATCCTCTTGTGACCTCAGATCCTCCAGTCAGAAAGGAAGGTTCCCCTGTCTCAAATTTTAGGTACCTGTATCCTCTTCGGCACCAACTGTCCTCATTAGGATGCATTATCTCTATTTCTCAAGCCTGAGGTAAAGGGCTTCTCCCGAAGCTCTGTCTGCACCAATGTCCACTTCTCAGTTTCAAACTATGTTGAGAACAGGTCATGTGACAACACAGGAGAAACATGGCAAACTCACCACCAGTAGTGAGTGGTGGTACTTCAAATTCTAGTCTTCCCTAATACACCTGCTACTATTTACTTTTCAGAGTCTTCAAATAGCTACTCCATGCATTCTGTCCAGGTTTTATGATAGTTGCATTCAGTGCGAGACAGGCTGTCATGTGATTACATCATCTCACCTGGAACCACAACTTCAGGCTTATGTATTATGTATTTATATTTTAGGGTTGGCAAACTTTTTCTGCAAAGAACCAGATGGCAAATATTTTAGGCTTTTAAGGCCACATATGATTTTTGCTGCATATTCCTTTTTTTTGACACCCCTTTTTTAAAAGACCATTCTAAGCTCACAAGTAGTACAAAAACAGACCAAAGAGCCACTGTTTGCCAACTCCTGTATTAGAATACATTATTTGTCTCCAAATATATACAAATTCATGCAAAGACAAGTTGTGATATGAGTTATGCTTTACATCACTTTAACAAATTCCTTATCTTTGCCAAAATCTAAATGGGGGAAGGAGGGTGCTCTCAGGCAAAAGCAACTTTCATCATTGCTTATAATAAAGCTACTTAGAAAATGCTTAATTTTGTCCTTCTTTCTTTCTTTTTTTTTTAAACGAGGCTCCACACCCAATGGGGGAGGTGAATTCATGACCCTGGAATCAAGAGTCAGAGGCTCTACCAACTGAGCTAGCCAGGTCCTCTTTATGTTTCTATTTAATATATTTGATAATTCACAATAGGGTCTTATTGGTGTTTTATTATTTACTGCAAATACTATATTAGTGAATGTTATTTGTTTGAAAGTAACAGTAATGAAACTCACAAGGAATTATCTTTCAAATCTATTCAATTTCTTCTCCCAACATTTGAATAAAGACAGAATTCAGTAAAAGCTATCAAACTTATCACTGGCTTTTGAAATAAAGTTAACAGGGGCACCTGGGTGGCTCAGTCAGTTAAGTGTCCAACTTCAGCTCAGGTCATGATCTCGTCGTTTGCAAGTTCGAGCCCCCTGTCAGGCTCTGTGCTGACAGCTCAGAGCCTTGAGTCTGCTTCGGATTCTGTTCCTTCCTCTCTCTCTGTCCCTCCCCTGCTTGTGCTCTGTCTCCCTCGGTCTCAAAAATAAATAAACATAAAAAAAATTTTTTTAATGAAATAAAGTTAACAAAAGAAAGCTGTTTATGCAATATACTGACAACTACTTATTAAAAAATGAATTAACAGGGGCGCCTGGGTGGCGCAGTCAGTTAAGCGGCCGACTTCAGCCAGGTCACGATCTCGCGGTCCGTGAGTTCGAGCCCCGCGTCAGGCTCTGGGCTGATGGCTCAGAGACTGGAGCCTGTTTCCGATTCTGTGTCTCCCTCTCTCTCTGCCCCTCCCCCGTTCATGCTCTGTCTCTCTGTCCCAAAAATAAATAAACGTTGAAAAAAAAAATGAATTAACAAACAAAGGGAAGCAAGTTAGTTTACTCCCCTTTTACACGTTATCACACAAATATTTTTCAGCATGTTATTCTATTAATCAGTGATCACTACATTATTGTGTTAATACAATGAATTAAAAAGAAAAGTTAGCTATTTCTCCCAAATGTTATGGTTTTTCTTATGCTACAATTTATATCTGGTAAAAGGTGAAACTCACACTTTCAATTCCCAAAAGTTCTAGGAAATTATCTAATTTCATAACAGTATATAGGTAAGAAAACTAGAAGTGATAATAAACAATTTTTGATTTCATACTCCTACTGGGAAGAACACTGATAAATATCCATCCAAAAGATATAATGTAAAAAATACTATAAGGATTATTCATCCCAGTTAAATATGCATAGCTCTCACAATAAGGGATCAAGCAGAATGCTGGCACATATTGGGTTCTGGATAAATAGTTTCTCTTTCCTCTTTTTTAGCCTCATACGCTTGGATATCTAAGATCTATGGCCAATCTACTTCCTTCACTTTTTTTTTTTTTAATGTTTATTTATTTTTGAGAGACAGAAACAGAGCACGAGTGGGGAAGGAGCAGAGAGAGAGGGAGACACAGAATCCAAAGCAGGCTCCAGGCTCTGAGCTGTCAGCACAGAGCCCGATGCAGGACTTGAACCCATGAACCTCGAGATCATGACCTGAGCTGAAGTCGGCACTTAACTGACTGAGCCACCCAGGCACCACCCCCCACCCCGACCCCGACTTCTTTCACTTTTAATATGAACAAGCACAGAATTTGACTTTACGTTCTATATTTTCTTCTCTTTTTAATTCCCTTATCTATGACACAGCATGCTGTAGTATACCACCAATAATGTAACAAAAGAGAAGTTAATTATCAACTGGAAGGAATGGAAAAAAAGGAGAGGGGAAGTAGCATTGAGCTATGAACCAATGGCCTACCACCTTTTATCCAACTGTTGCTTGTATCTAACTGCTTTAAGCAATATTCCTAGCTTGCCACTTTCTCAACTTACAGGCCTCACTGCTGTAAAATAACCCTTCAATTTCCAGGTACTATGTTATCCACACCTTGCTGTTCAACTGAACTTCAGCACATTCACTTTTCCTGTTGTAACATGTTTGCTAAAACTGGAGGCTCTGATTTCAACATAAGATTTTACTATGTTTACATTCCCTTGCCCTGAACTTGTTTATTTTTGTTATAATATACTTCAGCTTTTATCAGCTGCCACATTAACAATATTCTTGCCACAAAACAATTCACTATTACATAAGCAAAGCATAGTGATACATGCCTATGAATGAACCATGTCCACAACCTTAAAAAGGAGAGAAAAGCACATCAAAGTCATTGCCTTTATATTAAGTGTGTCAAAGATCCAAGTATTTTTGAAATCTGAACAAGAAACACCAGTTAAATCAGGTCTTGGCATGATACAGTATAAATGTAAATCTGAGCTGTCTTGCCCTGTTTTTTTCCTTTTAGAAAATGAGTATAGGTTTTATCTGCCAATACCATTAACATTTACAAGTCTTCAAAATCTGGTTATTTATGTGATTGTAAAAGGGCTACAGCTGTTTGTATTTATTTATTTATTTTTTGAATGTTTACTTATTTTTGAGAGACATAGAAAGACAGAGTGCGAGCTGGGGAGGGACAGAGAGAAAGGGAGACAGAGAATCTGAAGCAGGCTCCAGGCTCTGAACTGTCAGCACAGAGCCTGAAGCAGGCCTTGAATTCAAGCCGTGAGATCATGCACGACCTGAGCCGAAGTCAGACACTTAACTGACTGAGCCACCCAAGGGTGCCCCTACAGCTGTTTTTCTTTAATGTTATGATAACTGTGCATGTCAAAGCTGGTCTATGACATAATGTATATTTTAAAGATATTCTTCAAATTTTCGATCATATTCAGAGAAGTTTTTAGAAGTCTTCCTCATTGCAAATTATTCAAGGTTTTATGTTCTAAGTATATATTAATTAAAAGAATAGAGGGGTGCCTGGGTGGCTCAGTTGGTTAAACCTTGGACTTCTACTCAGGTCATGATCTCACAGTTCATGAGTTCAAGCCCTGAATCGGGCTCTGTGCTGACAGCTCAGAGCCCGGAGCCTGCTTTGGATTCTGGAGTCTCTTCTGGAGTCTGCTGGAGTCTCCTTCTCTCTCTGCCCCTCTCCCACTTGTACTCTCTCTCTCTCTCAAAATAACATTAAAACAAAATAAAAAAAAAAAAAAGAATAGAAATAGTTTCTAAACAGAAAAAGAACAAATGACATACATATTTTTAAAGTACATAGTTGCTTTAGAATACTCTCCTTTTTTTACTTGATTTTGTTTTACTTGATACTAGTGGAATCTTGTCCTGTGATATAAGAAAATAAATAGGAAAAGTAGGACTCCATTCACTTAAAGGAGGAATCAGTATTTCATAATAAACTTACTAATGCCACTAACTTGGAATTAGTAATAATTCAGAGACTGTCAAATATGTTTTTAAAAAATTTATAATGTAACAATTTAATAATATAAGATTACAGAAAAACACTTAAACATCTTTAGAGAACAAACTTTTATATTAAAAATTGTTTTTAAATAAATAATTAATTAAAGATATAGCATTATTAACTCAGGCAACATCTACCAGACAGCTTTTGATTAGATACCGTATGTAATCAAAGTTAATTAACTCACATGTCACTGAGAAACTATTCTGTGGTATTCATTTCCCACTAATTCATACTAATTTTCCCATAAATTTAATTATATTTTCATCTTCCCAACATGTAGGTGGATAGCCAAAGAGAGAGGGAAGAGTAGAAATGAGGTAAGAAAAGCAAAAATAAAGACAGGGAAGAAGAAAATAAAAAAGAAAAACTTCAAAGAGCTATTAAAAGAAAAAAATAAATAAAAAAGTAAAGAGAGGGTATGGAAGAAAGAAGGGAAAGGGGAACCTGAAAATAAATCTGACTGCTAAACAGTACTACCACTACTGCTATTATTATTATTACTATTATTGTTGTTGTTGTTGTTGTTGTTATTATTGAACCAAGACTCATCTAATCTCCTCCTGCCAGAGTTCTGAAAGCCAAGTCAATGGAGAAGAGGGCAGGGGATGGGGGGAAGAATTTCTCAGCATTCGGTATACATAGATTCACTTATCTCCATTTTCAATTTTAACTCCTGATCTCCCCCAGCTTAGAAACTCTCTCTTTTAATCTTTCCAACCATCTGCCAGCATGGGAAAGGGCAGTCACCCAGTGTCATGAAGTATGTAAGAATCTTCAATAGTTTTCAACGAATCTCCCTTATTTCAGAGGTCTCTTGCCCCATTCCCAGACATGCCACTAATACCTGGTTCCAGAAGTATCTAAAGCCAGATCCTGAGCCTTTTTAAAGATTCTGAAATTTAGACTGTACTAATTTTTTGACTTTCTCCATTGTTGACTTACATTTGGCATCTTCTAATCAGTTATCACTGTGGTGTTCAATCCACTATCTTTACCTGGAAGGCTCATAATACATGCTCTTTTCAAGTGTCATTGGTATACTTGAAAACAGACTATTAATGTTATGCCACAGGCCACAATGAAAGACTCAAGAAATTTTTAAAAGTAGAAACTACAAAGGGTGCATTCTTCAACAAGAAGGCAGTCAAACTAGAGTACAACAAAAAGTTAAACAAGCTAAAAAAATTTCCAAATTTTAAAATATTCTGCCAAATAAGTTTAAAAAGTACCATGACACATTATTTTAAAAATGACAAAAAAACCCTAAATATAAAAACATATAGAGAGGCAAATTCATATTTAAACTCTTTCATTAATAAAAATAAAAACTCAAATCTCATACAAAATTTAGAAAATTAAAAAACCAACAAGAGCAAAAATCTCAGGATAACAGGATAAAGAAAAACAAC
Source organism: Herpailurus yagouaroundi (assembly GCF_014898765.1). Lineage (NCBI taxonomy): Eukaryota > Metazoa > Chordata > Mammalia > Carnivora > Felidae > Herpailurus > Herpailurus yagouaroundi. Next base: position 104,767,439 of record NW_024412376.1, read on the forward strand.
AAATCAATAAATTATAAATAGAAAAAGTACCGATAAATAAATTCTAAAAGCCATATTAAAAAATAAAACTACTTTGGGGGCACCTGGGTGGCTTAGTCAGTTAAGCATCTGACTTCAGCTCAGGTCATGATCTCACAGTTTGTGGGTTTGAGGCCCCCGTCGGACTCTGTGCTGACAGCTCAGAGCCTGGAGCCTGCTTTGGATTCTGTGTCTCCCTCTCCCTCCGACCCTCTCCTTGCACTCTGTCTCTCTCCCTCTGTCTCTCTCTCAAAAAACTAAATAAACATTAAAATAAAATTTAAAAAAATTACTTTGGAAAGCATATACACATAGGAGAATGTTCTAAGGTTCTGCATGAGAAAATAGGGGTGAAGTGTTACGATGTCTGCAACTTAATTTTATGTGTTTCAGAAAATAAAAAGGTTATCTACTACGTTCGCTAAGCAAACTACTTTTACTACTTTTTCTAAGCAAATGCAACAAAAGTGGTGAATTTAGGTGATGAGAATATAGTATGTAGGTGTTCATGGTACTATTCTTTCAACTTTTCCATTCATTTAAATTTTTTCAAAATAAAAAACTGAAGAAAAGTATGAAGACATTGGGGGTATTTACAAATAAGAGCTTAACTAGAAGTAAGAATTTATAAAGCAATAAATTCCAAGAAAATGTGTGGTATTTAATTTCTTTACTTTCTTACCAGAAATATAATGAACATGGTTTAATTTCCTTTCAGATTTTCTTTTCTAAAGTGCTATGAACCCAAGGAGCCTGCAGTGTTCTCCGATAAGATGAAGATAAAACATCAAGATTCCTGATTTTATGATTTTTCATAAAATATTATAATGAAAAATCACTTTATTTTAACATTTATTTATTTATGAAAGACAGAGAGAGAGAGACAGAGCGTGAGCAGGAAAGGGGCAAAGAGAGAGGGAAACACATAATCCGAAGCAGGCTCCAGGCTCTGAGCTATCAGTACAGAGCCCAACACAGGGCTCCAACTCAGGAAAGGCAAGATCACGACCTGAGCCTAAGTTGGATGCTCAACCGACTGAGCCGCCCAGATCCCCCTGAAAAGTCATTTTAAAAATCCTCACTTTAGGGGTGACTGGGTAGCTCAGTCGGTGAGGTATATGACTCTTGATTTCGGCTGAGGTCATGATTTCACTGTTGACAAGATTGAACCCTGTGCTGGGCTCTGTGCTGACAGCATGGGGCTTGCTTGGGATTCTCTCTCTCCGTATCTCTGCCACTCCCCAGCTCACGCTCTCTCTCTCAAAATAAATAAATAAACATTTTTTAAAAAAATCCTCACTTTAGGGGTGCTTGGGTGGCTTAGTCAATTAAGCATCTGACTCTTGATTTCAGCTCAGGTCATGATCCTGGGTCATGGGATCCTGCGTCAGCCCTGCGTCAGGCTCCACACTAAGCTTCATGAAGCCTGCTTGGGATTCTCTCTCTCACTCTCTCTCCTTTGCCCCTCTTCCCCACTAACATGCTTGCATTCTCTCTAAAATTAAAAATTTTTTTTAAATCCTCACCTTATGTACCTGTATACTAGAAAATAATTCCTTTGAAAAGTTAGAAAAAGTTAACTGAAAATATATAGTAGGCCCTCACTAACCATTCTTTTGAAGGTCAAACACATTCTATAAAGTATGGAAAATTCTGACAAGTTGCTGTGCTGACAGCAAAACACTTAAGAAGCCAAAACTACAAAAACAAATTAATCTGAAACTAAGTAGATTCACAGCACACTGCACCCTTTAAAAGGTCCAGTGCTCACTACAATGCAAATCTATGTCTTTATCCTTAAACTTGATCCAACTTTGTTAATCACAAAAGATTTTTCAACTAGAATTCATTTGAAAATCAAAGCCTAAAACCTATGAAAACTATAATAAGTACTTTTACATATGTAAGATACTAATAAACTGGACTTAGACATAAAAGTTAGCTTAGTTGCTATTTGAAAACATATATACAGAAACACGGGTCTGATTTTATAGGCTCTTTTAGGAGTATGTATAATAGGCCATGAGAGGCATATAATTCATTATGATATTAAATAGTATGATAGGTTAAATACACCAAGTAAGCAACTATAAATTTTCCTTTAAACTATAGTACATGTCCTCTCTTCTGGATAAATGCTTTCTACTACAAGTCTTAATGTGCCATATTTTATAGCTCTAGTAATTTTTTCCTAATGAAAAGTTCTGTCCCTTGATCTGCACCGTTCTCAGCACTACAACATTACCATGCTTGTTTCTGAAATATGTGAGACAGTCAACATTAATCAAAGTGAAGGAGACAGAGAACATTTTAGTATTTGATAAATATAAAGGTACTCTAAGTATCTCTGTAAGATGGAAAATCCAATATTAATAGAAAATTAGAAAGAATTTTTACCTTAAAATGAGGGAAAATAAGAAATAAAGGAAAATAATAAGAGAGCATATCAACAAGGCAGCTGTCCTATAATTACACTTAGAAGTGTTCTGAAAAAGTAGGCTAGAGGCCAAGTATGTTAAATCACACAAGAAATCTATCAGTGAGAAAAAAATAAGGCATGTTCTGAAAGCCTCACAGCTAACATAAAATGGATTTGTGGTATGTTATAAAATACTAATAGGCACCCTGTGAAAAGTACTTCAAAGTCTTTATTCTGGCAGGTTTATGCTTTAATATCTGGACACAGTTTAATTTTGTTGTGTAATGTCAAAATATACACTAGGCTAAGCATTCATATAAATAGAGGACAGGATTCTTAACTCTGACTCTCATTCTGAGAAATTCGACAAATTACACTTTTTACTTTCAATATTACTCCATTAAGATTGTTTGAAAAGTTAGGTCTAAATCAGTCAAATTTTTATAATAGAAGACACTGATTCACTATCTATACATTTAAAATGGCTTTTAATTATTTCCAACTGATCTTCAATTGGCAGCAGCTTTTGTTATTCATACATTTGTACATTCATTCAACAATTACTTATTGAGCACCTATGATCTACTGGGGATACAGCAACAAACAAAATGAACAAAAATTCCTTTCATTTTCTTATTCTTTAAGGTTTCTTGGCCCCTCCTTGGCTGTACCAAAACCTTAATTGTTTCCCAAATCCAGCCAGTCTTTTTTTAAATAAAGTTTTTTCTGGGCACATGGCCACTCAGCTAGCACAGACCTTCGGCTAAAGCCATGTGAATTAGTTCTGAAGCACGGTATGCGGGCAGAACTGATGAGGTCAGTGGTTCACATGCTTGAAAGAAAGATACTTTCTCTCCACCTCCTTCTTGCCTCCTTCACACAGGCGACACATGTTATTGGCAAGATTCAACCACACAGAATAAAAAATGCTGGGAGATGGGAAAACAGCAACAGCAACAACAACAACAAGGGCGGGGGGGTGGGGGGGTGGGGGTAGGGTGCGGAAAGGGAAAGAACCTTGACCCCTGGATGACTCTGGGACAGAACAACCCTAAGCTACCCACCAACTAGCTCAAACCTGGGAGAAAAGTAAGTTTCTACAGTGGTTAAGTCACTGTTATTTGGTCCCTTAAAACAGCTGAACCAATAGAGATGTATAGCAGTCCACTTGTCATTTTGTGTATTATTATGAAAAACAATCCTTAATTTACCTGGTATATATTTTCAAACTCCTCATAGAAGCCATCCTTGACCTACTTGCTGCTATGATTACATAAATCACTGCTCTTTTTTTTTTTAATGCAACTTCTTCACATTTTATACATATTTCTATTTTTACATTTATCACACTTTCCTATATTTTATTTCCATACTTATCTCACTACTAGGTATCTTTCTTAAGAAAAAAGGTATTATTCTTTTTTTGTATCACATTGTGTCTGGCACAGAGTCAGTACTTAATATTTGTTAAATAAAATTTATACATTAAATTGGTTGTTTCTTGTTTTTATTTTTTTTATTTTTTAAATTAGGTTGTAAATGAACTAATTTTTCCTATTCAGAGATACAGTTTAAGAAAAATAATAGGGGCGCCTGGGTGGCGCAGTCGGTTAGGCGTCCGACTTCAGCCAGGTCACGATCTCGCGGTCCGTGAGTTCGAGCCCCGCGTCGGGCTCTGGGCTGATGGCTCAGAGCCTGGAGCCTGTTTCCGATTCTGTGTCTCCCTCTCTCTCTGTCCCTCCCCCGTTCATGCTCTGTCTCTCTCTGTCCCAAAAATAAATAAAACGTTGAAAAAAAAAAAAAAGAAAAATCAATAAATGAGGATTTTTTTTATGTACGAAGCAGTGAAAATCTCTAGTTCTTTATGGGTCAGAAAAATCAGTCCCAAACACTGGATAGAAAAGACCTTATTTTCAGTAATTAGCAAATGCCAGGCAATCTCAGTGTTTGTAAACGCTTCAATTTCACAAGCAGTCAACCTTTAATGACCATAGGTCTTGTCAATTTCATTTAGTAGGCACTAGCAAGTCATGGTAGAGGTGAGTCAGACAGGGTCCACAGCACAGGGAGCCATAGGAGCCCACACACACAAAAAGAAAGTGGTGGAGAATCAGGGCAGGCCTAGAAAAGTGAGAAAAAAGGAGCAAGAATGGGGAGGGGAGGTACATTAGGAAACTCAGAATCTTAACAAGTAGAACAGAAGACTGGAACCCAAGAAGAAACCAATGGTAATGTTTACCTTGGAATTTTTAAGCTGTTAAAAGTACACACAGACTCACACACACACCAGTAATGTATCACCTAACAAACTGATAAAGTGATTACATTTGATAATATCTAATGCTGGTGCGTGAGGCACCATAACACACCATTTGATGAATTATAGATTAGTGTAAACACTTTGGAGGGTAATTTAGCAATACTTACAATAAATTTTTGAATATACATTCTATTTCTAGAAATTTATCTTATGGGTATACTTGGCAAAAACCAGCAATATATATTTGTAAGAATGTCATTAAAGTATTAATTTGTAATAGCAAAAAATTGGACATGATCTAAATGTCCATCAATAGCAAACTGATTCTTGTACATGCACACCAGGGAATACAACTCTACACAACCATTAAAAAAAAAACAAAAAAAAAACAGAGCAGATCTCTTTGCATCTTTGAAGATATCCATGCTATTTTAAGTGGAAAAGAAAGGTATGGAACAGTGTGTGTGGTATAATACCTTGTATGTAAGTAAATTTTTCTAAGGGTGTTTATGCTATGCTTTAACATTTTTAGAATGATAAAAAGCTATTCTTTTAAAGTTTATTTATTTTTAGTAATCTCCACACCCAACATAGGGCTCAAACTCATGACCCCGAGATCAAGAATTGCATGCTCTTCCAATTGAGCCAGACAGGTGCCCCAACAAAAAACTATTAATAAAAGTTCTAGAAGAAAACATTGCAGGGAGAGGGGCTTTAGTGTTTCCTTTTTGTAAACTGATTAAATTTAACCAAGTGTATATATTAATTTGAAAATTGTTAACTGTCAACAGAGTTGACAGAGTCCAGGCAGCAGAATTATGACTATTATATACTGTTTTTCTATATTATAAACACATACAAATCCTTTTAAAATGATCTAATTAGTACCTGAAATCAAACTACTACTATTTAGAATATATACACTAGCCAGGTATATAATTATGTCTCAACATTTTAAAGACTCTACATTAGTTTCATTTCTTTTTCATGAAAAGAACCATAATTTTTAAAACTTAGGGCTCAGTTAAAGAAATGTGCTTTTTCTCCCCTGTGAATCTTTACTTTTAGTTTTATGCTTTAAAATCTTTCCCTTGAATTTGATCACTTAGCAGCTTACTTTTACCCCAACCAACATATTCTTCACACTATGAGAAAAGGTGACTACATGACAGTGATATAACTGACTGAAAAATTAAATATTCCAGTGATGACCTGTTGTGTTTGCATGATGTTCAACATATCATTTAAAAGGCATTTTCATTGATAGGAGCACATGATCTGATAGCACGCAGTCACAACCAATTTCATGAATATGTAAATTATAGGTACAAATGGTAGGAAAGATTAGGAAAGAAACTAATTTACCTGTAAGTAACATTGCTGACAAGTGTTAGATATTGGCTGGCTAGAAGAGCATTTGCAGTTTTGATATACAAAGGCATTAGTGTTAAGTTCTAATACCCAAGATACTAATCTTCACGTCAGATAACTAAGAAAGATCATTCAGTTGATTATACTTATCACATTAATACAGAAGGAAAACCAGCTTAAACTAATCAAGATCAATTTCATGTTCCATCAATACTAGAACTGGATCTTAAAGCAATGTGGCAGTATAGACCCTTTGAGAATTGTAACAAGGGATATCAAAATGATTTAACTAATGTAAGATAATCTTTCCTCTACAGGCAAATAGAAACACAAAATTAATACATGTCACTCTTCCAAAAACACCTTTCTAGATCAAGGGTCAGCAAATCTCTTTCTCTAAAGATCCAGAATTTAAATATGTCAGGCTTTGTGGGCCACATACAATCTCTGTAGCAAATTTTTTGTTTTATTTTTTACAACGCCTTGAAGTTGTAAAGAGCATTCTTAATCACAGGCTGTACAAAAACAATCAACAACTGTATTTGTCCCATGGGCTATAGCTTGTTGACAACCTCTGCTCTAGACACCTTCCTTCCTTCTAGATACCACATGAGGAACCCTAATAGGCATGTGATGCTGTCTGTGCTCTTTCATCTGCATACTGCATCTGAATCTAGTCCTCATATCACACAGGGGGCAAAAACGAACAAAAACCTTCACATCTTCAATATTTCCAACTATATTTCCAACATCACTCATGGAAATCTCAAACTTTTAAGGAAGATACATTACTTTGCTTAAAGTCTTTTTATCTCTGATAATAGATAAAATTCATATAATAGTTATATTACATACAATTGTAAACACATTTCTATTCCTTTTTAAGTAACTATAATGAGGTATACCTGACATACTCTACATTTATTAACTTGATTGAGTTGTATTTTGCATATCATATTATTCACCATTTTCTAATTTATGTTTCCAATGACTTTTTAGTAAGCTCATCAAGTTGTGCAACAATCACCATAAATCAGTTTTAAAACATCTTCACCATCCCAATGTCACCCTCATGCACATTACTGTTAATGCCTATACTTACTGCTCCTGCCCCTGCCCAAGGCAACCCCTCATCTACTTTTCATCTTTTCATATAAATGGTATCACATAGTATGTGGTTTCTATGTCTGATTTCTTTCACTAAGCATGTTTTTGTGATTCATCCACATCAGAGCATGTATCGATAATTCATTCCTTTTTATTGCTAAACAGTATTCCTCAGGATATGTTGCACATTCTTAAAGTGTCAATTAATTAAGTTTTGACATATGTATATACTCATGAACACATCACCAGTCAGGATAACAAACATGTCAATCATCCCCCAAATTCCTTGTGGTCCTTTGTAATCCCGCCTTCCGATCCTTCCCCATTTACCTATGCTCAGAGAAACTACTGGTCTGCTTTCTGTCACTACACAAATTCACATTTGCGAGCATCTTACATAAATAGAATCATACAGTGTGTACTCTTTTTGTCTGGCTTCTTTCACTCAGTATCATCTTTTCTAAATTCATCCATGTTAAAGTATGTATCAATCATGTGTTTCTTGCTAAAGAATATTCTATTCTATTGTTTATACATTCACCTATTGAGGGACATGTAGAATGTTTCCAGTTTTTAGCTATTACAAATAAATCTGTTATAAGCATTTGTTCAAAAGCCTTTGTACGGGGGTGCCTGGGTGGCTTAGTCAGTTGAGTTTTGGCTCAAGTCATGATCTCACAGTTCATGGGTTCGAACCTTGTTTGGGGCTCTGTGCCGACAGCTCGGAGCCTGGAGCCTGGAGCCTGGTTCAGATTCTGTGTCTCCCTCTCCCTCTCTGCCCCTCCCCTGCTCATGCTCTGTCGCTCTCTCAAAACTAAATAAACATTAAAAAAAAAAGTCTTTGTATGCACATATGTTTTCATTTGTCCTGGGTAAATATCTAAAAGTGGATCATCTAGCAGGTGGATGTTAAACTTCTTAAACTGCCAAGCTGCCAAACTGTTTGCCAAAGAGGCTATATCATTTTACACTGCCACAGCAGTATAGTGTTCCAATCTCTCCATACCCTTACCAATACTTGACATGGTCAGTCTTTTTAATTTTAATCATTCCAGTAGACATATAGTGATACCTCATTGTGGTTTTAATTTGTATTTCTATAACAACTAATAATGTGGAGCATCTTTTAGCCATGTTTGCCATGTGTTTGCCATGTGTTTGTCACACCTTGATGAGGTATGTTCAAATTTTTGCTGATTTTTATTTTTCTAAACATTTATGTATTTATATGAGAGACAGTACAAGCGAGGGAGGGGCAGAGAGAGAGGTAGAGAGAGAATCCCAAGCAGACTCTGCACTGAGAGTGCTACACGAGGCTCAATCCTACAACCGTGAGATCAGGACCTGAACAGAAATCAAAGAGTCGGACACTTAACTTACCGAGCCACCCAGGTACCCTTTTTTATTGATTTTTAAAACTGTATTGTTTTATTATTGAGTTTTGAGACTCTTTATAAATTGTGGATTTATCAGTTATATGATTTGTAAATATTTTATCCTGGTCTGTGATTTATCTTTGAATTCTCTTAACAGTGTCTTTTCAAGAGCAAACACTTAATTTTTATACAGTGCAATTTATCAATTTCTTTTATGGATCATGCTTTTCATGTCACATCTAAAAAAAAAAAAAACAACATTCCCTAACTCAACTTTTTCTTCCAGAAATTTTATGGTTTTAGGCTTTACATTTAAGTCTTTGATACATTCTGAGTTAATTATACATGGAACAAAGTTATAGGTCAAAATTCATTTTACTGTATACAGATACACAATTGTTCTGGTACCATTTCTTGAAAAGACTAATGTTTCTCCATTAAAAATGGCTTTGCAACTTGTTTTAAATCAGGTGTCCATATGTATGTTGTTTTGGGTTTCTTGGCACTCTGGTCTATCCCATTATCATTTTGTGTTTTTTGACATCAATATCACACTATCTTAAATACTATAGCTTTATAAATCTTGAAATCAGGTAGAATGCTAACTTTGTTCTTTGTCAAAGTTGTTTTGGCTTTTCTAGATCCTTTGTATTTCCATATCCATTTAAATCAACTTGCCAGTTTCTACAAAAATAAAAAAAAAAGGCTAAATAGAATTTTAATGGAGAATGTGCTGAATCCATACATTACTTTGGGGACCTGATATCTTAACAATACTGGATTTACTGATCCATAAACATGGTATACCTCATCATTTATTAGGTCTCCTTTAATTTCCCTCAACTATGTTTTGAAACTTGCAGTATATGGATCTTTCACATCTTTTGTCAGATTTATCCCTAAGTATTTCCTAGTTTTTGGTATTAGTATAAACTGTATTATTTTGAATTTTAATTAAAAAAATTTTTTTAAATGTTTATTTATTTTTGAGAAAGAGAGAGAGAGCGAGAGAGAGAGAGAGCGAGCACAAGTCAGGGAAGGCAGAGAGAGAGGGAGACACAGAATCCGAAGCAGGCTCCAGGTTCCAAACTGTCAGCACACAGCCTGACACGGGGCTTGAACCCACAAACTTTGAGATCATGACCTGAGCCGAAGCCGGTCGCTTAACCGACTGAGCTACCCAGATAGCCTGAATTTTAATTTCTAATTGTTACTGTTATGTAGAAGCAAAATTGATTTTTGTGTATTTGTATTCTATAACCTTTCTTAACCTACTTATTTGTTTTAGTAGCTAGATCATATCATCTGCAAATAATAACTAATTTACTTTTTCCTTTCTAGTGAGGATGCCTCTTTTTTTGCCTGATTGCACTGCCTAGAATCCTTAGGTCAATGCTGAACTGAAGTAGTGACAGTGGATATCCTTGTCTTGTTCCTGATCTTAGGAAGAGAGTATTCAGTTTTTCACCACTAAGTATAATGTCAGCTGTTGTATTTTCATAGATGCCCTTTATCAGGTTGAGGACATTAACTTCTCTTCCTAGTTTGCTGAGACTTTTTAATCAGGAATGAATGTTGGATTCTGTCAAATGCTTTCTCTGTATCTACTGAGATGATCAGATGACTTTTGATTTACAGTTTGTTAATACAGTGAATTTTAATGACTGATCATCGAGTTAAACATTGAATGTTATCATTCTTAGGGTAAACCCTACATGGTGATGACATGATATCCATTCTATATTGCTAGGCCCTACTAGCTAAAATTTAGTTTATAATTTTGATATCTATGTTTATGAATGATATTAGACTGTTATTTTCTTTGCCTGGTTTTGGTATTAAGGTAATGGTGATTGTCTTAGGTGAAAAAGTAAATCAGGTCCCTGTTACTCTATGTTGGCCAAAAGCAGAAGTCTGCTTTATAGTTATTATGTCATTATTTCATCTATCCCTTCCTATTTTAGAAAGTACGTGTTATTATTAACTTCTTTTTGCATTTAGGAGAAATGGAGAATGGGGGAAAACTGAGGCTCAGAGAGCAAGGTAACATGATTCTAATCTGGAATTAGGATTCTGTTTCCAGACAGTATGAATTTAAAACCCACTCTTTTAATCTCCTACTATAACATTCATGTAGTATCCAAAAAAATTCTTTTTAAACACAGAAATTAATTTCTTTTTCATTAAGAAAAAGCATTCTATCTCTAAATGATACAAGTAGTCTGACCTGGAGCTCATGTAATCACTTAATCACTATGGTATTTGTTGAGAAGAATGAATGCCAAGGTTTCTTATACACTGAGTCAGGATCCATATAAAGTATTAACTACTGAATATACTGAAAACCTTACTTAAGAAAAAGAACGGATCCAGATGGAAAGAAATAATCTTATAGATGTCCTATAGTCTCCAAAACTCCAACCAATACAGGAAAAATAATTACTGCTACCATTTCAAGTTTTTATTTAATCTTCAAAACCACATTGTAAAATAAACATTGCTACGCAAATTCTATAGGTCAGGAAATCCAGACACAACAACATTAAGAAACTTGTTTAAAGTCTGCTATCCTGTAAGTAGTAAGACAGGTATTCAAACCTAAGTCTCTATAGCTCTAGAAAATCCTCGTAAAATTGGCATTTTTTGTTTTTTACGTTACGATGTTGTCATCCCAAACAAATATTGACAAGGGCTTTTTGGAAATACGGAAAGTGCAACATCAGATTCTAGCAGACCACAATGCCATACAAACTGGTACTAGGCTTTGATGGTAATAATGGCAATGAGGGGTTTCCCAATCCCTGATGAGATTAAACCTGTTTTGTCCTCTTTCTAAAGCAAGTTCTCCTTCCATAAAACAAGTTGAGTGCCTTTTCTCTACTTCTGATGATCTATAGTGGGCATAGCTCAATTAGCTAGACTACTAGCTTAGATTACTAGCTATAATGCAGAATTCCTCTTTTTTTTTTTAAGTTTATTTATTTATTTTGAGAGAGAGAATGAGAGAGCAAGCAAGCAGGGGAGGGGCAGAGAGAGAGAAAGAGAAAGGGGGAGAGAGAGAATCCCAAGCAGGCTCCACACTGCCAGTGCAGAGCCCAGTGTGGGGCTCAATCTCATGAATTCTAAGATCATCACCTACGCCAAAATCAAGAGTCCAACATTTAACCATCTGAGCCACCCAGGCACCCCCTAACACAGAATTCGTCTTAAGAGCAGGATGAGTAGAGGAATAACAGCTATTCAAATAATTCCAGGCATGAGGCAAGATGATTCTGGATAAAAAGCCTGGACTGAAAAGACTGCCAGTGTTCAAATATCTATTCTGCCTCATACTAGACCTTGGAAAACTTACTTGACTTCTTGGGGCTTCCATGCCTTCATCTATAAAATGGGGATGATAATTTTTCCTCTCATAGTATAGAAGATTAAAAGAAAGAATATATGAAGAGTGTTTAGAATAGTGCCTGACACTTGCTAGGCACTTTTAAATTTTTACTATCAATATCACCATTATTCCTATGGTTACTAAACAGGAAAAAATATATTGAGATTGTTTAGCATAAAATAAGATATTAGCAGGGCACCTGGGTGGCTCAGTCAGTTGAGAGTCCAACTCTTGGTTTTGGCTCAGGTCACAACCTCATGGTTTGTTAGTTCATGGAGCACCGGGCTCCATGCTATCGCCTGCTTGGGATTCTCTCTCTCTCTCCCTCTCTCTCTCTCTCTCTGCCCCTGCCACCTCCCACTTCAGCCCACACACACATTCTCTCTCTCTCAAAATAAATAAACTTAAAAATAAAGAAGATTTGAACAAATAACTACATATCTAAAAACATAGTCCTATAAACTGGATATTATCTATAACAATGTCCTTGGGGCACCTGGGTGGCTCAGTCAGTTAAGTGCCCAACTTCGGCTCAGGTCATAATCTCATAGTCCGTGAGCTCGAGCCCCATGTCAGGCTCTGTGCTGATAGCTAGGAGCCTGGAGCCTGCTTCAGATTCTGTGTCCCCACTTTCTCTCTGCCCCTCCCCCACTCATGCTCTGTCTCACCCTCTCTCAAAAATAAATAAATGCTAAAATTTTTTTAAATAAACTTCACATGAATCCTTAATTATTTCAAAATAAAAGAAATCTTGCAGAATGTTCCCTTCAAAAAAAAAAAAGCGTCCTAAAAACAGCTTTGGAAATTGAGTTCCAGGATCTTCTATAAGTAGGGAAACAGTTTTTAAAACACAAGCAGGGATAATGAAAACAATTCATAAAAATAAAGCAAATTACTCAATTCCATTAAAGTAGTATTAAATACCTACAATGCGCTCAGCATTATGCAATGTCCCACAAGGGATATATAAGATCTAACTATACTCTCAATAAGCTTAGAATGTTAGAGAGCAAAAAATACATATATAGAATAATCAAATAAGACAAAGTACAAGTAATTACCATTAAAGGGCACATGAAAGAATTCTCAAGTACTATTCAAATTTATAAGTTCAACCTATAGAATAAAAAATTATCCATCTGTATATTTAATGCTATTCTTGATACTAGTGCTAAGAACAAGTTTGAAAGACTTGTCACTTAACAGTCACATTTTAAACAATTAAAAAAAATGGTTATTTAGTAATTTCCATTGTAACTTACTGTTGCTATTTTGGTCTTGAGAAAGTTCTCCCTTTCTTCATCTACCTTAATTTCATGTCCAGTTTTAAATAATTCAAGCATTTTGGGGATGTCACGGCCAATGGACTCTGGTTAGAAAAATTAAAAATCCAAAGTTATCACTACATATAAACAAGTAACAAAAACTACTCAATAAGAGAAACATTCATCAGGTATTAAGATATAGCAAACAAGTTGTGGCAGACAGGCTTTAGAGTGGCCCCCAAGATGCCCATTTCCTGGTGTTTATGCCCTTTCATGATCTCCACCCCTGAGTGTAGATGGGTGCTGCAGCTTGCTTCTAAACCAAGAGACAGAATGCTTATATGTACTTGATTATATTACGTAAAACTGTAATGCCCATCTTGGAGGAGACTCTCTTCTTTACTAGCTTTGAAGAAACAAGCTGCAATGTTGTAAGTAGACATATGAAAAGGGCCACAAGACAAGAAAAGGAAGCCCTCAATCTAGCAACCTGCAAGGAACTGAATCCTGCCAACAATCCACGAGTCCAAAAGCAGATCCTTCCACAGTCAAGTCTCAGATGAAACCACAGCCCTGATACTTTGAAGCTTTATGAGACACAGAAACAGAGGACCCAGCTTAGCTGTACACACAGTCCTAGCAGACAGAAACCACGAGATAGAAAATGTGTGCTGTTTTAAACCATTAAATTTGTGATAATATTGTTGCACAGTAATAACCAATAGATAAGTATATGCAGGGATGATACTTATCATACTTTAAAAACATTATGGACAGGGGCACGTGGGTGGCTCAGTCAGTTGAGCATCCAACTTTGGCTCAGGTCATTATCTCTTTGTGAATTTGAGCCCGCATCGGGCTCTGTGCTGACAACTCAGAGCCTGGAGCCTGCTTCAGATCCTGTGTCTCCCTCTCTCTCTGCCCCTCCCCCACTTATGCTTTGTCTCTCTCTCTCTCTCAAAAATAAAAAAAATTTTAAAGTTAAAAAAAATTATAAAAAAAAAATTAAGGACAAATTAAAATCTGTAAGATTTTTTATGATAAAAAACTAACAGCAAAGTCTTGAAATCTTCTAAGAACTTTTTACTTACTGGTGCACCTAAGTGGCTCCTCTCTCCTTTCTCTCTCTCTGCCTCTCCCCAACTTGGGTTTTCTCTCTCTCTCAAAATAAATAAACTTAAAAAAAAAAGATGGGAGATTTTATACCAAGTTTGTAAGCTGACAACAATGATTTAGGAAAGTGTCTAAGAAAACTGACAATGTAGCAGAGAGAAAGGAGAGGGGAATCCAGTGCACAAATGAAGAGGGTTGGCCTCTGGTATGAAGATAGACTCTTCATTTATAGTGACAGGAAGGAAGGTGTTGTGGTCATAGACTCAGGGTAGTCAAAATAACTCTTGAGCCCTCACTATGTGTAAGGCACTACTCTTAAGAAAGAAATGTAAGTAGAGATACAGATGATTTAACCAGGTACCTGTTTTTTTGTACACCACTATTAGCATCTTGCTGTTTATATTACACTAGTGGTCATATGGTTTAGTACTAGTTACATCAGAATGTTATATTTAAAAAGTAGCATTTTATACTAGTTTTTCCATCTGCCTGTCCCTTTTCTATCAATTACAATTAGATTGTAAGTTCCTTGTGGATAACTGCTTTCATTCACAGTGAAGTGTTCCTGAACAACTCCCCAGATGATCCTTGGAAGTTATATATGCTGAAGATATACTGTGCTCTCTATAGAATGAGATCTTCATGTTGACTTATCATGGGGAGAATTTTTGGAGACATATATGATTGGTGTGTTTTTTGGTAGTCACACATTTCTCATAATATTTATTGCTCTTAAAATAATTCACATTTTCTATGTAGAAAATTGAAAATTTTTCAAGTTATCGTGTCATGAAACATAAAAAACATGTATTTTTATATATTAAATTTGAGTTAAATGTTAATGACTAAACAGTAGGAAGGTGGAGTTTATTTTTGAAGTCTTCAGTGTGACCCTTTGAAAATTCTTAATTTTTAACTTGATTTCATTTTTCTCCTTTCTACATCCAGTTCTTTGTCTTTCTACCATAATGGAGGACAAAGTGACATTAGAATCCAATAAATTTAGTTTCAATTCTTAGCTCTTTTTTCATGTCAGCTTCTGTAGCCATTTGAGTAATAATGAGCTGCCTCTAGACTGTGATTATTATTTCTACTGATAAATCTTGAGATTTTCCTAGTTCCTTTCCCTTTTTTATGGTAAAGCAGGTTAAGTGAATTTCACATGAAAGTAGGTAAAAAGTGTGGGGTCCTGGGTAAGAGTCTACCTTCATTTTTGGGGGCTAGAGTAAAACCTTATTTAGGAGGCAATCCAACATGGCGGAAAAGTAGGGGGACCCAAAGTTCCCTCATCCCTCAAACACAGCAGTATTGAGGCCAAAGGACTTTGAATTCCAAAAGTCCAAGCTGCAGAGTGACAAAGATGTTTCCAGGGACCCATGGGGAGAACCCGGCAGGCCATAGGTGCAAGATTGCAAACTGGGAGAGATAAAAAGGGCAACTTAGGCACAGATAGGAGGGATCCCCTTCTGTGGAGACACAAAGGGATAAGAGAGGATGAGGAAGCATAGGACTGTATCTGGACAAGAGAAAAACAACAGACCAGGACACACAAGGATCCAGTCTCTAATTGCAGGGCTTTCTCCGCACCAGAGCCGGCTGCCATGTTCAGGCACCTGAGGAGGAGGTGAGTCAGCTCCGGGCTTGGTAACTAGTTCAGAGGCACAGTCCACAGTGGGAGAAAGCAATACATTCCCTGGAGTGCTGTGGGAAGAAGGCATATGACCTTTGAAAGGACAATGACTGCCTGTGCCCGCCAGCCAGAGGCCATATATCGGGGCACAGAGCAGCACTTCCCTGGAACTGGGGTGCACGGAGCGGGGCCCTTTAAAACAGCGGGGTTTAAATCCCAGCCAAGCGCCAGGGAGGCAAGGGAGTCAGTGGAGCAGGACAAACCGTGTGCCCAGCACTGTGAGGCAGCACAGAAGCGGCTCTTTCCCAGGACTAGGGCTCATAGGGCAGGATCCTTTAAGACATCAAGGTTTAAATTCCAGCCAAGTGCCAGGGAGGTGCGGGATTAGCGGAATGGGACAAACTGCCTCATTCACACCAGTGGCACTGTGAGGATGGCCTGTACAGAGTGATTTGGGACACCAGGTCTGTGGCAGTGAGACTGGGGTGTCGTCATTTCTCACCCCATCACCAACAAGGTGGAGCTTCAGGGAACAGACAGCGGGCCCACAGGATCAGCCTACACCAAACCACACTCCTCTGTGCCTGATAACTGCATATGTAGTGGAGGAGGACTGACGCTGACAAACCAGACAGCCCCTTCTCCAGACCTACAAGGGTAGACACATGAGGGTAGTAGCAGACCTATCTAATGAAACTTGGCAGGCCAGAAAGGAATGGCAGGAAATTATCAATGTGCTGAATAGTAAAAATGTACTGAATCGTTTATCCAGCAAACCTGTCATCCAGATAGAGGAGAGATAAAGGTTTTCCCAGACAAACAAAAACTGAAGTAGTTCATCACCACTAAATCAGCCCTACAACAGATCCTAAGGGGGAATCTGTGAGTGGAATGTTGCAAAGATCACAAAGGACCAGAGACATCACTACAAGCATGAAGCCTACAGATCACACAGTGACTCTAAATTCATACCTTTCAATAATAACACTGAATTTAAATGGACTAAATGCTCCAATCAAAAGACACAGGGGGTCAGAATGGATAAAAAAAAAAAACAAGACCCATCTATTTGCTGTCTACAAGAGACATTTTAGACGTGAGGACACCTTCAGATTGAAAGTGAGGGGATGGAGAACTATCTATCATGCTACTGGAAGTCAAAAGAAAGCTGGAGTAGCCATACTTACATCAGACACACTAGATTTTACACTGAAGGTTGTAAGAAGAGACGAAGAAAGACATTATATCATAATTGCAGGGTCTATTCACCAAGAAGAGCTAACAATTATAAATGTTTATGCATCGAATTCAGGGATACCCAAATATATAAAACAATTAATCACAAACATAAGCAATCTTATTGTAAGAATGTGGTAACTGCAGGGGACTTTAATATTCCACTTACAACAATGGACAGATCATCTAGACAGAAAAATCAATAAAGAAACAACAGCTCTAAATGATACACTGGACCAGATGGACTTGACAAATATATTTAGAACTTTTCATCCTAAAGCAGTAGAATACACATTCTTCTTGAGCTCACATGGAGCATTCTCCAAGACAGATCACATACTGGGTCACAAAATAGCCCTCAATAAATATAAAAGAACTGAGATCATACCATGCACACGTTCAGATCAAAATGCTATAAAACTTGAAATCGACCACAGGAAAAAGTTTGGAAAACCTCCAAATGCATAGAGGTTAAAGAACATCCTACTAAAGAATAAATGGGTCAACCAGGCAATTAAAGAAGAAATTTAAAAATATATGGAAACAAATGAAAATGAAAACACAACAATCCAAAACCTTTGGGATGCAGCAAAGACAGTCCTAAGAGGAAAATACACTGCAATCCAAGCCTATCTCAAGAAACAAGAAAAATCCCAAGTATAAAGTCTAACAGCACACCTAAAGGAACTAGAAGCAGAACAGCAAAGAAACCCCAAGGCTAGCAGAGGAAGAAAAATAATAAAGATCAGAGCACAAATAAACAATATAGAATGCAAAAACACAGTAGAACAGATCAATGAAACTAAGAGCTGTTTTTTAAAAAAAATAAACAAAACTGATAAACCCCTAGCCAGACTTCTCAAAAAGAAAAGAGAGAAGACCCAAACAGATAAAATCATGAATGAAAATGGAATTATTACAACCAATCCCTCAGAAATACAAGCAACTATCAGTGAATACTATGAAAAATTATATGCCAACAAAATGGACAACCTGGAAGAAACGGACAAATCCCTAAACTCCCACACACTTCCAAAACTCAAACGGGAAGAAATAGAAAATTTGAATAGACCCATAACTAGTGAAGAAATTGAATCAGTTATCAAAAATCACCTAACAAATAAGAATCCTTGGCCAGATGGCTTCCCAAGGTAATTCTACCAGACATTTAAAGCAGAGTTAATACCTATTATTCTCAAGCTGTTCCAAAAAATAGAAATGGAAGGAAAACTTCTGGACTCATTCTATGAAGCCAGCACTACCTTGATTCCCCAACCAGACAGAGACCCCTCAAAAAAGTAGACTTAAAGGCCAATATCCCTAGTGAACATGGATGTAAAAATTCTCAACAAGATACTAGCAAATCGAAATCAACAGCATATAAAAAGAATTATTTACCATGATCAAGTGGGATCCATTCCTAGCCTACAGGGCTGGTTCAATATTTACAAATCAATGTGATACATCACATTAATAAAAGAAAGGATAAGAACAATATGATCCTCTCAATGGATGCAGAAAAAGCATTTGACAAAATACAGCATCCTTTCTTAATAAAAACCCTCAAGAAAGTTGGGATAGAAGGAACATAACTAAACATCATAAAAGCCATATATGAAAAGCCCACAGCTAATATCATCCTCAATGGGGAAAGACTGAGAGCTTTCCCCCTGAGATCAGGAATACGACAGGGATGTCCACTCACACTACTGTTGTTTAACATAGTGTTGGAAGTCCTAGCATCAGACAACAAAATGAAATTAAAGGTATGAAAATGGGCAAAGAAGTCAAACTTTCAGTTTTCACGGACGACATGATACTCTACATATAAAACCTGAAAGACTCCACCAAAAGGCTGCTAGAACTGATACATGAATTCAGCAATGTCACAAGGTAAAAAATCAATGTACAGAAATGGGTTGCATTTCTATACACCAATAAGAAGGAACAGAAAGAGAAATCAAGAAACTGATCCCATTTACAATTGCACCAAGAACCATAAAATACCTAGGAATAAACCTAACCAAAGATGTAAAAGTTCTATGTGCTGAAAACTATAGAAAACTTATGAAGGAAATTGAAGACACAAAGAAATGGAAAAACATTCCATGCTCACGGATTGGAAGAAGAAATATTGTTAAAATGTCAATACTACCCAAAGCTATCTACACATTCAATGCAATACCAATCAAAATTGCACCAGCATTCTTCCTGAAGGTAGAACAAACAATCCTAAAATTTGTATGGAACCACAAAAGACCCCGAATAGCCAAACTAATACTGAAGAAGAAAACCAATGCAGGAGGCATCACAATCCCAGACTTTAGCCTCTACTACAAAGCTGTAATCATCAAGACAGTGTGGTATTGGCACAAAAACAGACACACAGACCAAAGGAATAGAATAGAGAATCCAGAATTGGACCCACAAATGTATGGCCAACTAATCTTTGACAAAGCAGGAAAGAGTATCCAATGGAAAAAAGACAGTCTCTTAAGCAAATGGTGCTGGGAGAAATGAAGAGCAACATGCAGAAGAATGAAACTAGACTGCTTTCTTACACCATACTCAAAATGGATGAAAAACCTGAATGTGAGACAGGAAACCATCAAAACCCTAGAGGAGAAAGCAGGCAACAACCTCTTTGACCTCAGCCGCAGCAATTTCTTACTTGACACATCTCCAAAGGCAAGAAAATTAAAAGCAAAAATGAACTATTGGGACCTCATCAAGATAAAAAGCTTCTGCACAGCAAAGGAAACCATCAACAAAACTAAAAGGCAACCGACTGATTGGGAAAAGATATTTCCAAATGATGTATCGGATAAAGGGTTGGTATCCAAAATCTATAAAGAACTTACCAAACTCAACACCTGAAAAACAAATGATCCAGTGAAGAAATGGGCAGAAGACATGAATACACACTTTTCCAAAGAAGACATCCAGATGGCCAACAGACACAGGAAAAGATGCTCAATGTCATTCATCATCAGGGAAATACAAATCCAAGTCACACTAAGATACCACCTCACACCAGTCAGAGTGGCTAACATCAATAACTCATGAAACAGCAGATGCTAGCCAGGATGTAGAGAAACGGGAACCACTTGCACTATTGGTGGGAATGCAAACTGGTACAGCCGCTCTGGAAAACAGTGTGGAGGATCCTCAAAAAATTAAAAATAGAACTACCCTATGACCCAGCAATAGCACTACTAGGAATTTATCCAAGGGATTCATAGGTGCACGTTTACCCCAATGTTTACAGCAGCACTTTCAACAAGTCAAATTATGGAAAGAGCTTAAATGTCCATCAACTGATGAATGGATAAAGAAGATGTGGTTTATATATACAATGGAATACTACTTAGCAATGAGAAAGAATGAAATCATGCCATTTGTAGCAACATGAATGGAACTGGAAGGCATTACGCTGAGTGAAATCAGTCAGTTAGAGAAGGACAGATATCATGTTTTCACTCATATGTGGGTCTTGAGAAACTTAACAGAAGACCATGATGGAAGGGAAGGGGAAAAAAAAAATAGTTACAAAAAGAGAGGTAGGGAGGCAAACCAAAAGAGACTCTTAAATACAGAAGACAATTTGAGGATTGTTGGGGGGGGGGGGGGGAGAGGGGATGAGGAGAGGTGATGGGCATTAAGAAGGGCACTTGTTGGGATGAGCACTGGGTGTTATAGGTAAGCAACGAACCATGGGAATCTACCCCAAAGACCAAGGGCCCACTTTACACACTGTATATTAGCCAATTTGACAATCAATTATATTTAAAAAACAAAAACAGAAAGAAAATAGATAAAAAGTTTTTATTTTAATTTTTTTTAACATGTATTTATCTTTGAGAGACAGAGAGACAGAGCATGAGCAGGGGAGGGGCAGAGAGCGAGAGGGAGACAAAGAATGTGAAGCAAGCTCCAGGCTCTTAGCTGTCGGCACAGGCACGGGGCTTGAACCCACGGACCACGAGATCATGACCTGAGCCAAAGTCACACACTTAACCGACTGAGCCACCCAGGCGCCCCTGTTCTTTTTGTTTTGTTATGTTTTTAAGTTTATTTATTTCTGAGAGAAAGAGAACGAGCATCAGCGGGGGAGAGGGGGAGAGAGACAGAGGGAAACACACAATCTGAAGCATGCTCCAGGCTCCACACACTGTCAGCACAGAGCCCAATGCAGGGCTAGAATTCATGAACTGTGAGATCATTACCTGAGTCAAAGTCAGATGTTCAACTGACTGAGCCACCAAGGCACCCCTAAGATGTCCCATCTTAAAATAAAACAAGTCTCCAACTTCATAGTACCTTCCAGCAACCATTCAATGCTTCCCTTAAAAGTTTTCCTAATAATCCAGTGAAGAAATGAGCAAAAGACATGAATAGACACTTTTCCAAAAAGATATCTACATGGTTAACAGAAACATGAAGAAATGCTCAACATCACTCACCATCAGGGAAATACAAATCAAAACCACAATGAGATACCACCTCACACTAGTCAGACTGGCTAAAATTAACAACTCAGGCAACCACAGATGTTGGCAAGAATGCGGACAAAGAGGAACCCTTTTGCACTGCTGGTGGGAATATAAACTGGTACAGCCACTCTGGGAAACAGTATGGAGGTTCCTCAAAAAATTAAAAATAGAACTACCGTATGACCCAGCAATTGCACTACTAGGTATTTATACAAAGGATGCAGGTGTGCTGTTTCGAA
Source organism: Herpailurus yagouaroundi (assembly GCF_014898765.1). Classification (NCBI taxonomy): domain Eukaryota; kingdom Metazoa; phylum Chordata; class Mammalia; order Carnivora; family Felidae; genus Herpailurus; species Herpailurus yagouaroundi. The sequence continues at coordinate 104,789,351 of NW_024412376.1, forward strand.
GGGACACATGCACCCCAATGATTATAGCAGCACTATCAACAATAGCCAAAGTATGGAAAGAGCCCAAATATCCATCGACAAACAAATGGATAAAGATGTGGCATATACATATACACAATGGAGTATTATTTGGCAATCAGAAAGAATGAAAACTTGCCATTTGCAACAACGTGGATATAACTAGAGTGCGTTATGCTAAGTGAAATTAGTCAGAGAAAGACAAATACCATATGACTTCACTCATATGTGGAATTTAAGATACAAAACAGACTAACATAAGGGATGGGAAGCAAAAATAATATAAAAACAAGGAGGAAGACAAAACATAAGAGATTCTTCAATATAGGGAACAAACTGAGCACTGGAAGGGTTGTGAGAGGTGGGATGGGCTAAATGGGCAAGAGGCATTAAGGAGGACACTTGTTAGGATGAGCACTGGGTGTTATATGTAGGGGATGAATCACCAGATTCTAGTCCTTAAATCATTATTGCACTATATGTTAACTAACTTGGATATAAATTAAAAAAAAAAAAAAGTATCACTTTTTGAAACAGCTGTCTCTCCTTTCTCTATTTCCTCTCCTTCTATTTTCTCTTAAACCTACTTCAATCAGGTTATCATCCACTGAAAATAGTACCGTCAAGGTCACCAATGATCTTCAAATGACAAATCCAATTATTATTTCTCAGTGCTCCTCTGACTTGACCTGTCAAGAGCATTTCACAGTATATCTCTACTTTTCCTAACATACTCTGACTTGTTGTCTGAAACATACTCTCACTGGCTATTCCACTCAATATTGTTGGCCGAGCCTCCACCCTCACCTAGGTGATATACAAAGATTAAATTACCTCAGGGCTCAGTCATTTGACTTCTCTTTCTATTCAATCACATGTGGCTTTAAAGACCATTTATCCTCTGATAACTGCCAAACTTATATATCCAGACACAACTTTTCTCATGATCTCCAATCACCTACTCGATATCTCTATCTAAATGTAGGTAGGTAATTCGTAAGGAGTACAAAAGGACAAATGTTTGCTGAAGGAATGAACAAAGGGGCTCCTGGGTGGCTCAGTCGGTTAAGCGTATGACTTTGGCTCAGTCATGATCTCATGGCTCATGGATTCAAGCCCCATGTCAGGCTCTGTGCTGACAGTTCAGAGCCTAGAGCCTGCTTTGGATTCTGTGTCTCCCTCTCTCTCTGCCCCTCCCCCATTCATGCTCTGTCTCTGTCTCTCAAAAATGAATAATTTTTTTAAAAGTTAAAAAAATGAACAAATGACTTCATAATTTTGAGTCTGATATCATAGTGATGTTTAATGATGGATGTGAAAGAATACAGCTTGAAAAGAAAACAGAAATAGTTCTGCATTAAAACATACTGAAGTGAAGGTTCTGACAGAATACTGAAAACATATAGTGTACAGTTAGAATCAGAAACAAGAACAGAGTGATAGATTGAGGGTAATGATGCAGATTTTAGTTTTTAGGCCAATTCCATCCCAAAACAAATAAAATCTTCTTCCTTTGACCTTACATATTCCTTTTTCTCTATCTTTATATTCTACCAAAGCTTGTTAATGTTAATTTGCATTTACCCAATGACCAAGATGTTGAGCATCATCTCAAATGAATGGCCATTTGAAGATCTTATTTTATAAGCTGCCTGTTCAGTTCTTTTGTCCCTTTTTGAAAAGGTGGGTTGATAGTCTTCTTACTGAGTTATAAGAATTCTCTGTATATTCTGGATATAAATCCTTTGTCTGATATATGCATGGCAAATATTTTACCCTCATCTGTGGCTTGTTTTCTTAGTGGTGTCTTTTCATGAGCAAAGTTTTTAATTTTTATAGTCCAATTTAGCAATTTCTTCTTCTGTGGCTTATGCTTTTTGTGTCCTAAGAAATCTTTGCCTAATCCAAGACCATAAAAATTTTCTTCTAGAAATTTTTCTTCTAGAATTTCATGGCTTTAGCCCTTACAATTAGATCTATGTCCATTTTTAATTAATTTTTGTGTTTGATGTGAGGAAAAGGATATCTAGTATTTCAGAAACATTCATTGAAAACTATTCTTTCCCCATATAACCTTGGTACCTTTACCAAATATCAGTTCTCCCTTAGGCTTGGGTCTATTTTTTTTTTAACTTTCAATATTTGATCTATCCTTATGCCATACCACACTTTCCTGATTACAGCAGCACTAAAAGGCAGTGCAAGTAATGCAAGTCCTCCAATTCTGTTCTTCCTTTTTAAAATCATTTTTTATTCCAAGTCCTTTGTATTTCCACTTACATATTAGAAAAAGTTTGTCAATTTCCAAAAAAAAGAAACAAAAAAGTTTTTTAAGCTTCCTGGGAGCTTGATTAGGACTGCACTAAATTTATAGAAAATCTAGGGAAAATTCCCTCTTAACAGTATCATCCTTCAAATCCATGGCAATGCCATGTCCCTTTCCTGATACTTTCAGCAACATTTAGCAGTTTTCTGTGAGAAGGGCTTGTACATCTTTTGCTAAATTTATTCCTAAGTATTTTATTTGACTTTTTTGTGCTCTTATGAAAGGAGCTCTTTTATAAATTTCACTTTGACTAGCTATTGCTAATATAGAAATACAGTTGACTTTGTGTATTTATCTTATATATTGTAACCTCAACTAAATTCATTTAGTATTCACTCACTTAAGATCATAACTTCTGGGCATAAAGACAGTTTTATTTCCTCCTTTCCCATATGTAGGCCCTTTATTTCACTGACCTTCAGTACAATGTTGAACATAAGTGATGAGAGTAGAAATCTTTACCATTCCTGATTTTAGGTAGAAAGCATTCAGTCTTAAAATGATCGCATCACTAAGAATGATATGAGCTGTTTGTTTTTCATAGATGTGCTTTTTCAAGTTGAAGTTCTCATCTATTCCTAATATTCTGAGTTCTTAGCATGAATGGCTGTTAGATGTTAAATGTTTTCCTTGCATCTACTGAGATGATCTTAAGGTCTATGTCCTTTATTAGCATGATATATATTGATGTTCAGGTGCTAAACCAACTTTGTAATCCTAGAATAAACCTTATTAGTTAATATTCACTAACCTTTATAGACATTCATACATACATACATAATACTGGACTCAATTTGCTAATATTTTGTTAAGAATTTGTGCTTCTGGGGCACCTGGATGGCTCAGTTGGTTAAGCATCCAACTGTTGATTTCAGCTCAGGTCAGATCTCACAGTCAGGGATCAAGCCCTGCATCAGGTTCCATGTTGAGTGTGGAGCCTGCTTGGTCTCTCTCCCTCCCTCTCCCTCTTTCTCTCTAAAAAAAATAAATAAATAAATACGTTTAAAAAAAATTGTGCTTCTATGCTCATGAGAGATATTGGTCTATAGTTTTCTTTTCTTGTGATGTCCTTGTCTACTTTTGATATCAGGGTAATGCTGAGCTCAGTAGAGTTGGTTAAGTGTTCCTTCCCCACTATTTTCTTAAAAAGGTTGTGAAGGATTGGTGTTATTTTTGCATTAAATGTTGGATAGAATTCACTGGTAAGAAGTCATGTGACCCTGAACTTTTCACTGTGGGAAGCTGTAAATTACTACATGAATTTTTTTAGTTGATATAGATCTATGTAGCTTTTCTATTATCTTCTCAACACTTTGGTGATTTGGGTCTTACAAAGAATTTGCCCATTTCATTGGCATAAGGTTGTTCCTAACAGTCCTTGTCTTAAAAGTCTATTTTGTCTGGTATTAATATAGTTAATCAAAGTCACTAACGCTTAACTGTTTTCACAGTATATTTTTACCTATCATTTTACTTTCAGTCTATGTGTATGTTTGAATATAGTGTGTCTCCTGTACACACCATATAACTGAATTGTTTCTTCTTTGTTTTATAATCTCTGCCTTTTGGTTGGAGTGTTCATTCACCCTGTTTCCAATTAACAAAACTATAGCTATGGCTGGATTTGGGTCTTTATTTGGATGTGTTTTCTATTTCTCTCATCTCATATGTTCCTCTATTCTTCCTGTACTGCCTTTCCTTCTTTAAGCAAAAATATTTTAGTGTAAGTTTTTAATTTTTTATTCCTCTACTTAGTTTTAATCTTCTCTCTTTGTGTATGTTTTTTACTTGCTATAGATATTACAATGTGCACATTTATCTACCACAACCTACTTCATCTTAATAGTGACTTCCAGGAAAACAGAATAAATTTGTGCCAACCTATCTTCATCTTCCCTCTGTGACCTGATATTATGATCATGCTCAAACCTGTTTCACCTCCTGTATATTTCATAATATACACTGGGCTAGTCAAGACAGAAATTAGGGAATCATTATAGATTCCTCTCTCTCCTTTACCCCCTGCATCTAATCAGTAATTCCTGTTGACTCTACCTCCTCAATATCTCACAACAGCCTTCCTCTTCTCCATCTTCATTGCCACTGCTCAGATTCTGTCCTTACTCATCTTGTACTTAGCCTACTGCATTAGCCTCCTACTGGTCTCTGTTCTTTGAGTTTCATCATTTTCCCATTCCCACATTATCACTTACACAGCTTCTACATACAGTCATTCTTATATGCAAATCTTAGACTATTCTTCTGAACAATATTTTTCAATGGCTCCCAACTGCAAAAACGATAAAATCTAATCTCCACAGTACATCACACAAAGCCTTCCAAGATCTGGTCCGCTGCCTATCATTCTCTAACCCAACTGACCACCGCTATCTGATAAAACATTATGTACCAAATGACAGAAAGGTATTTATAATTTCCTGAACACAACTGAATTTCTCATTCTTCTGTGCATTAGTACAAGCCATTTTCTCTACCTGGAATGTCCTCCAGGTAGAAAATACTTATTCATGCTTAACCTCTCAATTTAACTGCTATCTTCCTTATATAATTTGATTCTACAAAGTAGTCCCTCACTTCTCTCAGCACTTTGAAGAATGTGCTCTAGTACACTTTCTGCATTTTAGTGCAGCAGTTTGTTCTCATCTCTCTCACCTCTCAATTTTTATCTCCTTCAAAATGGGAACTATCTTTTTGCTTTCAACTCAGTACTAAGTGCACTGCATGGCACATAGTAGGTACTCAATTATGTGCTTATTCAATAAATGAGCTATGAAGGTAGAAATGATTTATGAAGGCATGAAAAATAATGAATACCCCCTAAAGTAATTACAGAGAAAAAACAACTACCTTAGGAACTGTAGGGAGCCAATTATTGAGGTTCATTTATATTATGTACTTCTCACGGGGCCTGTGCTAAACTTGCATACATTATAACAAAAACACTACAGAAAGATGTTATCATGAAACCCATTATGCAGATGAACAGAGGCACAAAAATGTTAGGTAAACTGGTTCAAGGTCACAGCAAGTGATAAATCCAAGACTGAGAGAAGTTTATGTTAACCACTATCCTATTCTGCTTTTCAGTATAGCCCAATGTTAAATCTTCACTGCTGTTTCTAGGGCTCTGCTATCCCTTATTGCTATGTAATTGCTCTCGTCTTTTTTCATTTTCTCTTTTCTTTGTAATTTTATGTTCTTTACTTCTCTCTTTTTTCTGTCTTCTTTTCCCTTTCTCTTCCTCTAATTCTATCAATTTCCATAATGACATAATCAGAACTTAACTATATGATCAGATATTTTACCCTAATATTCTCTTTTCTTCCTGAAGAACATTATAGGGAAGAAGCAAGTAGAATAAAAGAAGACAGGGAGGACAAAGAAGGAATAGCTAGTGAGAAAGGAGGCAAGTTAAGATTGTACAGTATAAAAGAAAGTTTCAAGAAGCAAAAAAATAAAAACAGATCTGTGAATGTGGCAAAAGAAAGAATGATAATTATTACTGGCAGCAACATTTTAGCTGAATCACTGAAATCAATATTACACTGTATGTTAACTAAAATTTATATAATAAAAAATAAATAAATGTGAGACCTAAAACCATTAAACTCCCAGAAGAAAACATAGGCAGTAATCTCTTTGACATCAATCTTTGCCACATTTTTCTAGATATTTCTCCTCAGGCAAGGGAAACAAAGAAAAATAATCTAAGGGAACCACCCCCAAAAATAATAACCTTTTGCACAGTGAAGAAAATCATCAACAAAACAAAAAGGCAACCTATTGAATAGGAGAAGATATTTGCACATGATGTAACTGCTGGTGGGTTAACATACAAAATCTATAAAGATCTTATACAAGTGAACACCAGAAAAACAACCCAATTAAAAAATGGGCAGAGGGGGTGTCTGGGTAGCTCAGTCAATTGAGCGCCAGACTCTTGATTTCGGCTCAGATCATGATCTCACAATTTGTGGGTTCGAGTCCCGCATCGGGTTCTGCACTGACAATGCAGAGCCTACCTGGGATTCTCTCTCTCCCTCCCTCCCTCTGCCCTTCCCCCTCTTGCTCTCTCTGTCACTCTCTTAAAATAAATAAACTTTAAAAAAGTAAATAAGAATAAAACTAAATTTTTAAAAAATGGGCAGAGGACCTGAGTAGACATTTTTCCAAAGAAGACATGCAGAAGGCCAAAAGATACATGAAAAGATGCTCAACATCACTAATTATAGGGAAATGCAAATCAATACCACAATGAGATATCACCTTAAACCATAAGAATGGCTAGAATCAAAAACACAGGAAATAACAAGTGCTGGAGAGGATGTGGTGAAAAAAGAACCTTTGTGCACCGTTTGTAGGAATGTGAATTGGTGCAGCCCCTGTGGAAAACAGTATGGGAGTTCCTCAAAAAAACTAAAGATACAAATACCATACAATTCAGTAATTCCACTGCTGGGTATTTACCCAAAGAAAATGAAAATGCTAATTTAAAGAAATATATATGGACCTCTATGTTTATTGCCGCGTTATTTACAATAGCCAAGATATAGAAGCAACCCAAGTATCCACCAATAGATTAATGGATAAAGAAGGTGTGGTATATAGATACAATGGAATGTTACTCAGCCATAAAAAATTATGAGATCTTGCCATTTGTGACAACATGGATGGACTAAGGGGGTATTATGCTAAGTGAAATAAGTCAAATAAAGAAAGGCAAATACCATATGATTTCATTTGTATGTGTAATCTAAAAAAACAAAACAAACAAAAAAGCAGAAACAACCCATAAATAGAGAGAACAATATGGTGGTTGCCAGAGGGGAGGAGGGAGATGGGTAAAGGGGGGAGTGGGAGGTACAGGCTTTCAGGTGTGGAATGAATAAGTCATAAGGATGAAAGGCACGGCATAGAGAATACAGTCAATGATACTGTAACAGAAAAAACAAAACAAAACTAAAAATGCTACTAACAGTGATGCTCTAAAAAATATAAAAACCTGTAATAATTAAAAATCCAGTGATAATGGGAAGTGGGAGGTAATAGTTTCTCTAGGATAGTCATGGAAGGCCTCTCTATTTAGGTGATATTTGAATGAGAAAGTGAGCCAGGCAAATAAGCAAAGAGCATTATAGACAGATGGGCCAGTAAGTAGTCCAAAGACCAGAGAAGAGAGAACATTCAGTGTGTGTGAGGAAGGGCAAGGAGGCTAGAGTAATGTAAATGAAAGAAAGAGTAATAGAATCAGCTGTAATATATCCAGAATTCATCTATAATTATAATTATTCCTAATCATCACTGGAGTCTTTCATACATAAATAGTGTTTAAAGTAATACATGAGGGGGGAAATTCTGAAAAATTTCAAATTCATTACTGTGCAAAAATTTTCTATGTCTTAGCATTTTTAAAAATATAACCAAAGAATTCTAAGTGTTTTGACAATGCAAGCAATATTCTTAAGTACAGCATGTCACTCAATGAGTTAAAAATACTTCACATTAGGTTTCAATATATTTACATCCACTATTCTCAAATATGATGCAACACCAACTTCCATACAGAAAGCAGTGTCCTACTCAGTAATATGTGAATACTCTTTGGACAAGTCTGCTGCAACATTCTTTTGTCAAGACTCCAACTGGAGCACTGATGTTCAATTCTAAGAGCAATGTGTTAAGAGGAACACACATTAGTGAGTCCAATTTCCTAATCATGTCCCTTTTCCATCTACCTGCCAATAACTTAGCATGGTTTAAAAGAACTCAACTATTTCCAATCCTCTCTCCCCCTCTCTCTGCCCCTCCCTCCTCCAGTCATGTGAGCTCAGTCTCTCAAAAATAAATTTTTAAAAAATTAAAAAAAACACCTCAACTATTTCCATATATGCCATAATACCCCCAATGCATTAATATGTGTAATAAAAAACTAATTCCATTAAGTCAAGATATTTTTCATACTCATATTTTTTTGTTTAGTAAGTGCTAAAAAATTGGTTAGCAATAAAAAATTTATAATATCAACAAAACAGATCTTTATTATAGATGAAAGAATTTCAGAGGACACTTACATTGGCGGGGGGGGGAAGCTAGTTGACAAGCAAACTGAAACCCAATTTCTTCAAGAAATTTAAAAAGCAAGTTTTAGATGTCTTTTTTTTTTTTAAATAAAAAAGAATACTAGGAATAAAAGCCAAATATGCATTTGAAAAACAGAGAACTTGCCTACAGTTACGTAAGCAATTAAAATAAAATGAATAAAAATGCAGCATTAAACATGCTGCAAAATGTGCACACTCAATCCAGCCAAGACAGTTACACCCACTCCCATTAGTAAAACAAAATGTAAGACAAAATGGGAAACTAATGAGCTCAGCTGCAGGGGCTTGTTTGTTTGTTTTTTAATTTCATCCATTTGCTCAAAACATAGTTTCTATTTTACCCTAAAGTCTTTTGTTGGATATAAGGGGAATCAAATGTTCCTAAACAAAAATAGGAATAAGCTCTGAAAATGCATAATACAAGCCTCATTTGTTCTAATGCACATCTGGTGTATTCTGTCTTAACATCTTTGACAGGTTAATCATTTGTCTTCATGTTTAAAGAACACAAGTGCTTTGCCAGTGCTGTTAAACAGATCCTGAGGGGGGCAGGGGTGAAAAGAAAATGTTAGAGAAAGGTCTATTTTTTCAACATGCTTTGTTTAAGTAAGTGGCAGTGGGGCTACATATCTAGAAAACTTGAGCGTGGTATACAGAAGCTATAAGTCATTATGAAAGTAGGAAATAAAGTCAATTAATAAAAATAAACATTTTATAATGTTTTTGTTTATTTTTGAGAGAGAGAGAGAGAGAGAGACAGAGCGTGAATGGGGGAGGGGCAGAGAAAGAGGGAGACACAGAATCTGAAGCAGGCTCTAGGCTCTGAGCTATCAGTACAGAGCCCAACGCAGGGCTCGGACCCACAAACCACAAGACCATGACCTGAGCCAAACTGGGGTGCTTTAACCGACTGAGCCCACTCAGGTGCCCAAAAATAAACATTAGGGACACTTTTCTTATTTGAAATAAAGAAGGTATTTGAAAACCTTCCAGGCTACAAAACAATAGTCTCAAGCTTTATGATGCAAATGGTAATATAAAAACTCAAGGCTAAAGAATAAAGAAAATAGGGGCCAAAAGGATTATTCAGAAAATGGATAAAGTAGCAAAGGTGACAAAATTAATTTCTGTGAAAAATCAGTTCACTGCCCAAAGCAAGGAGATGGCTGGATACTGATATATTTGGTATCCAGTTTCAGTTTGAATTGACTATATTTAGTATGTTTGGTTTTAGTGAGCTTGAATTTAATTAGAAACTACAAAAAATATGAGAAATATTTTCATCCAATTCAACTATGATTCTGGTTTAAATTTTAAAATAACATTCAGTTTCAAGTCTTACTTAGGAAAGAACAGAAGTCTGATTCCATGACAACAAACACTACTGTAATGGATATCCCTAATAAAAACAACCAAATTCAGTCCGATATCTAACAAGGATGTGTTATTCAATGCAAGTTAACAAACATAAACAAACAAAACTCTAGGACAAGAAAAGAATTGGACAGTCCACTTGAATTTGCTTAAAGTACTGAACATGATCTATAATTCAGGTGTTAGTGGTTCATGTATGATGACTTTTGGAATTTTTATTTTTAGCTCAACTTGAGTTGAAATTTGAATACAGTCTACTCAAACAATTTTAAAATATTTGTTCTATTTACACTATAAAATTTTATCCAAACTTCAGCACACCTAAAACGAACCATGTCAGAAAATGAACTCAATTTTCTTCCCAAAACTATTGTTTCCATTAATATCAACTTAGAAGATCCCAAGGCTTCATTTCACCATTTGACTCCTCCCTTTCTCCCCCTCAAACTGCTCATTCCTAACTATTAGCACGAAGACCTAGTGTCTTTGACATTTATCTCCTTACTCCAGGCTCATTATGAAGACTTTAAATATTACCTTTATTAGTCTCTGGCAATTGTGCCTAAACTTGTCTCCCAACTTCTAGTTTTGATTCATGCCAATACATCTTACAAACTCTTGTTAGATTATTAAAGCTCTAAGGAACTCCCCATGTTAAAAACTTCTAAGGGATTCTTGCTATATACAGAATAAAAGTCCAAGCTTATTAGGATCTTATTCAAGATCCTTCTCAGGGCTTCTGGCTGGCTCAGTCAAAACAGCGTGCAACTACTCTTGACCTTAGGGTCGTGAGTTTGAGCCTCATGTTTGGTGTAGGGATTACTGAAAACTCTAAAATAAAAAAAGATCCTTCTCAATATGGTATCAGTCTTCCTTTCCAATATAATTTCCCATTATTCTCTTTCATTTCAATGTATGGGTACTATTCACTATAAGCCAAAGAGAATTAACTGGCTTTTCATGTACATGGCCTATATAATATCTGACTTACAATGTATATGACTAATAGATTCTTTTTATTTAAAATAATATTCCCCTCGGGGTGCCTGCGTGGCTCAGTCGGTTAAGTGTCCGACTTTGGCTCAGGATCTTGCTGTTTGTAAGTTCAAGCCCCGCATGGATTTCTGTGCTGACAGCACAGAGCCTGGAGCCTGCTTTGGATTCTGTGTTTCCCTCTCTCTCTACCCCTCCCCGCTCACGGTCTGTCTCTCTCTCTTTCTCTCAAAAATAAATAAACAATTGGGAATGTAAGCTGGTGCAGCCACTCTGGAAAACAGTATGGAGGTTCCTCAAAAAACTAAAAATACAACTACCCTATGACCCAGCAATTGCACTAGTAGGCATTTATCCATGGGATACTGCTGTTTCAAAGGGACACATGCATCCCCATGTTTATAGCAGCACTATCAACAATAGCCAAAGTATGGAAAGAGCCCAAATGTCCATTGATGGATGTATGGATAAAGAAGATGTGGTGTGTATATATATATATATATATATATATATATATATATATATATACACACACACATACATACAATGGAGTATTACTCAGCAATCAAAAAGAATGAAATCTTGCCATTTGCAACTACGTGGATGGAACTAGAGGGTATTATGCTAAGTGAAATTAGTCAGTCAGAGAAAGACAAATATCATATGACTTCACTCATATGAGGACTTTAAGAGACAAAACAGATGAACATAAGGGAAGGGAAACAAAAATAATATAAAAACAGAGAGGGGGACAAAACATAAGAGACTCATAAATACGGAGAACAAATAGAGGGTTACTGGAAGGGGTATGGGAGGGGGGATGGGCTAAATGGGTAAGAGGCATTAAGGAATCTACTCCTGAAATCATTGTTGCACTATATGCTAATTTGGATGTAAATTTTAAAAAATAAAATTAAAAAAAATTAAAATTTTTATTAAAAATAAAATTAAAAAAATTAAAAAATTAAAAAATTAAATTAAAAAAATTAAAAAAATAAAATGAAAAAAAGAATAAATAAATAAATAAATAAATATTTTAAAAAATTAAATAATATTCCCCTTAATCTACTCATCCAATTATGCAAGGTACAGTTTTTTGTTTATTTAAGTAGGCACCATGTCCAAGGTGGGGCCCGATTCACAAGCTCAAGATCAAGAATCCCACACACTTTACCAACAGAGCCAGTGAGGCGCCTCTCAAGTCACAGGGTTTTTTGTTTTTTGTTTTTGTTTTTCAAGTTTATTTATTTTGAGAGACAGAGAGGGAGAGCACAAGTGGGAAAGGGGCAGACAGAGAGCGAGAGAGAACTCCAAGCAGGCTCCACACTATCAGTGCAGAGCCCTACGTGGGGCTTGAACTCATGAACTGTGAGATCATGACCAGAGCTGAGATCAAGAGTTGGACACTTAATTGACTCAGCTACCCAGACACCCCTCAAGTTACAGTTTAAATGTTACCTCCCTCAGCATGTCTTCTCTGATTTCCCTACTCCTGTATAAATTTCTCCTGTACTGAACACCTTTGGCACCTTGCGAATTTTTCATACAATACTTCACGATATGGCTATCTATGTAGCAACATTACCTCTTACTAGATTTCGTAAGAGGGAAATATCCATGAGGGGAAAGTTCTTTAAGGGAAATATCTGCAGAGTCATGCACAAAGTAAGCATTTATATATATACATATATATATATATATATATATGTATATATATATATATAAATGGAGAAAGAGAGAGAATGCTGAAATAAATAAGCATACATATTACATTGATAAAGAGGTATAAAATAGTATAATGAGAACATACCCAGGGGGTAATATGTGCCATTAATTTCAAACTTGAATATGGCTTAAATTTAAAGAACTGGTATTATAAAGTAACTAGGTTTTTAAATTATTAGATTACCGATATTAATGCCAAAGGAAAAAAAAGAATCAAATCTACATGTTCTTATATAACACGAAATTCAAACACCAGAACATATTATTAATTCTATGTATATATTAGGAATTTTGTTTTATAACTAAACATACATATTAGAAAGTTATTGACAGCATAAAATAACAAAAAGAATTCTCCCTTACTTCTAGTTAGTTTTGGAAATCTTTTTTTCAGTTTCTTCTTTAATGGATTAAGCTCAGGCATTATTTCTGGAACAGCTACATAAAAGTCTGATTGAATTTCATCATCCAAAATCTGAAATTCAGGGGAAAAAGATAACCTTAAATTATATGAAAAGCTTTATCCTTCTAAAAATAAAAGTATAATGTAGTAATTTCCCTTATACTTTCCCTTAGAAAGCAGACATTAAGCAAAATTATTTTCTTCAAACACAAAGATCCTACAGACACATTTACCAATTATGAAAAACATGAGAACCAAAACATTTTCTGATGTTCTTTTAAAAACAGCCACATCCTTTAGAAGAAAGAGAAAGAAAGAAAGAAAGAAAGAAAGAAAGAAAGAAAGAAAGAAAGAAAGAAAGAAAGGTTTCTAAACATTACTAGGTTTAATGTTTCCATGGGGTTATGTTAGGTGAAAGTGTAATAAAGTAGAAGACAGGACTAATGTGTACATGGCGCATACAATCCTACAAAGTTGAATTCATATGTCCATTAAAACTAAAGAAACAATGTTGAAAATTTTGCAATATATCACATGTAAAATTAATACCACTCAAATAACCACTAGCAACCAAATCACTAGCAACCACACTGCTTTCCTAAATTTAGAGCATCAAAAAAACTAATCTATAATTATTTTCACAAAGAACTGAAACTAAAATTCTATTTGCCTCCAATAACTAAAAATAAAAGAGGAGTATGGTTGAAGACAAATTCACTTATAATTTATTTACCCATATTGTAATTCATTTTAATAGCAAAAAGAATAATACTTAATTTTTAAAAGAGTTTTTAATTAATTCAGGCAAACATCCAAATTAATTAGTAGACTACTACAATTAGTTGATTACAAAATGAAGCAACTTTTTAGAATAATACTGCCTAGACAATAAATATTTTACCAATGATTCTTTTTCCATGTAATATTTCACCACAATATGTCATTCCACGACTTGGTTTGGGGTTATACAGTAAACCCTAAAATCTTGAACCATGGCAAAATTAAGCAGATTCTGGCATTTTATCTTCCTATTATTATTCTTATTTTTACAAATTCTTTACTCCCTAAATAACTTACTATGGTCCCCTTAACAATAATATTTGCATTAAACAAGCACTTACCACATTTGCCAAGCATTCTGCTAAATATGTCACATGATTTAGTTCATCTAGTCTTTACAATATCCCTAAAAGGCCAGTACTAATATTGACCACACATCCCAGATCAGGAAACAGAGGGCTTAGGGAGGATTAGTCAGTCTATGCAGTCATAAAGAGCAGACCCAGATTTTAAGCACATGTAATGTGGTTCCAGAATCCAGGGCTCTCATTCATAGAAATATGAAAGCAGAGGCAATTTTGAAATGTTAAAGAACTGCATATGAAATCTCTACTCTAAGACCTTCCATACTGGAAACTAAGCTCTACTCTCTAATTCCAAAGAATTTCTGATATTGTTTATTTTTTAAAAATTAAGAGAATGTTAAAATTTTATTAAGTTAAAGTTTATGATGCATCAGAAAGAACTGGGTACCACCCTCTGACTTTGACTCAGATTATGAAAACATAATCTCTTTGTATTTTCCATTAGTGCTACTCCCAAAAATCATTCTGGAGACTCTTCCTTAAAAATCCAGAATCCTAGGGGTGCCTGGGTGGCTCAGTCAGTTGAGCGTCTGACTTCTGCTCAGATCAAGATCTCATGGTTCGAGCCTCACGTCTGACTCTGGGCTAAGAGCTCAGAGCCTGGAGCCTGCTTCAGATTCTGTCTCTCTCTCTCTCTGCCCCTACCTTGCTCGCACTCTCTCTCTCTCTCTCTCTCTCAAAAATAAAACATTGAAAACAAAAAAAATTTTTTTTTAAAAATCCAGAATCCCTACCACATTTAGAGTACTGTTGGGGTGGGGAAAAAAACAAACTACAAGGACATCCCAAAGGAAAGGCCCAGTTCAAACTTTCCTGAAATCAAAATATGGATATGGAACAAAGATAAGTTTTCAAATCACTTTCTCCTGTTCTAAAACCAAATAATGTTAAATGATTAAATTTAGAAGATTTTAGAAACTGTTAAGGAAAATCGCTTGTATTTTCAGAAATAACTCCCAAAATTCAATAGACATGCCTCTTCTTCTCACCTCTTAAAAAAAAAACAAAAACAAGTTGTTCTGGTTTCAAGCCTGCTCCACAAATGCTTTACTTTCTCCAGGCAGGCTACAGAGCCACTTGGTGTCTCGTGCTGAGCCTATGCCACTCTGAAGCGGTTGAGGAGTACAAGTCAAGAGTAATGAGAAGTATCATATTACTACAGAGGTCAGATACTATTCCTTGTGATCTGTAAATTTAATCACACTTTTCACTCTAAGAAGGCAAAACAAATATCTGATCTTCAAATCATGAATAATTTAAATTTCATTTTAAATCTTGCATTCAAAATCACAGAGTCATAGCACCCTTTCCAGTCTACCCACAAAACTCTCACAAACATACAGGAAGCAAGGAAAAAAAAAATCACAATATAAATCAAGCATAATTAATATCAGACTGTGTGAATAGTTTTTTCTTAGCTTGATTATGAGACTCAAAAGAGTAAGAAAATTTTTCACTGCTTTACAAAGCTTTACTAACCATTTATCAAAAGATATAAGTACAGTGGTTCTGTTCCACATGCAATAAATCAATGGATGGCAAAGATAACAGAACAATTTCTATAACTAATGAACATGAAACAACACTGTACCTTCTGAATCAGACTAGTTCCTCCAGCAAATGCAGCTCCATTTTCTTCTGCTATTTTAATCTCTGATGCATTCTATCAAAATACAATAGCTTGAACATCAATCTTTAAATAAATTCAGTCTGCTTTCAAGTATTTTGTCAGAAAAAATATCACATTTCAAAGTAAAAATTGTGGCTTTTACTCTTAATTAAAAATGTATCAACTGTGTATTAGTTGCATCAGAAATATTATATCTGGAACAAGTTTACTTTGTAGGTGATTAAGGTGTTTCTTGACTACGACATGACGAAATACATTGAAATGACATATTAGGAACCTACCAAGCCCAATCTAACTCTCCAATGCCTTCAATACATCATATTTCAAAAATAAAAGATTAAAATACATTTAGTTTTGCTAATTTAAATGGAGACATCAAACCAATATAGAAGAGGAAAAATTACATTAAAAATGATAGTATCAAAACTATATTGTACACCTAAAACTAACATAACACTGTATGTTAACTAAGTGGAATTAAAATAAAAACTTAAAAAAATTTAGCCAGTTGTCTGAAAATCCAGAAGAAAAATATACAGTATTAGTTATTTTCTTTCTGTATGTTCCGTTTATGTCATTTGGTTTTACTTTGAAAATATATCACTCCCTTAAGTTACTCAAGTTTTGTAGCATTCCAACAGCTCTTGGCTCCACTTTGCTGGAAAGAAGTTAAAGAATCTCTTCCTTGAAAGTAAGGCACATACAGAATAATCAAAACACTCTACAAGACAAATTCATAAATACATTACAAATAAATGTTTATAACACAAGATTGACAAAGAGCCATATGACTATTTGTTACAAGCTCGACTTTCCTGTCTTTCCAGACTAGATATTTTTAAAAGTGTGGTCTCTTGGGATGCCTGGGTGTCTCAGTTGGTTAAGCGTTCGACTTTGGCTCAGGTCATGATCTCATGGTTTGTGAGTTTGAGCCCCACATAGGGCTCTGTGCTGACAGCTTGGAGCCTACAGCCTGTTTCAGATTCTGTGTCTCCCTCTCTCCCTGCCCCTCCCCTGCTTGTGCTCTCGCTCTCAAAAAAAAATAAATAAATAAACATTAAAAAAAAAATAAAAATTAAAAAAAAGTGTGGTTTCTGTGTCTACATAGGACTAAGTGGGCCTACCTTTAAAATAATTTTATTGTTTTTGTTTGAGGAGAGGACTTAGTGCAAATAGCAGGAGCTAGTAGGATGGACGAATTCTCTATTTCTCTTTAGTTTCTTGTGAGAAACATAATGTGATAGATTAATAATGATAAAATTAATGTTCTAATTTAGCTCTTTCTGAAACTAATAACATAACCTCAAATGAAAAAATGACTACATGAATAGTCTCATTCAGCTGATCTAAGCACTGATTAATGTTATATGTAAAGAAAATTAAATTATATAAAAAGTTAACAAAGGTTACTCACCCCTGTAAATACAGCAACTTTATTGATTTCTGAAACGAACGGGTATGGAAAACTAAGAACACTGGCAAACGGCTCCACTTTTTTCTAAATACACAACAATGGAAAAATAATTATGAAAAATTCATTTATATTTTCTATGTCTCGCATCTATAAAAAACAAAACTGACATTTTATTTTCAACATTTTAATTTTACCATATGTCCTTTAATTAATCCAGAACTATTCACAGATTATAATTTAAAGCATAAAGACTATATTTCAGGGTGCCTGGGTGGCTCAGTCAATTGAGTGTTTGACCTCTTGATTTTAGCTCAGGTCATGACCTCATGGTTTGTGAGTTCAAGCCCTATGTCGGGCTCTGTGCTGACAGTGCAGTGCCTGCTTGGGATTCTTTCTCCCTCTGTCTCTGGCCCTCTCCCACTCTCTCTCTCTCTCAAAATAAATAAACATTTAAAAAAATAAAATAACAGACTATATTTCTTTCATAAGAAACCATAAATGAAAGTCTAAATCTCTTCACCTCCATACTACCACAGCACTTGGCTTCTATCTCTGTATCATTCATCACAGCCACTCATATATTAAGAGATGTACTTGCATATCCATATCTTCCTGAGCACCTAGTACAATGATTTCTACATAATGGTTATCAATAAATGTTTACTGCCTTGAAGTAAATTCAAAAGAACATGCAATTTTTGTCACCATCAAAGAGGACAGGAGTGTAGCTATGCATACTGGACAACAAAAAATATCCAGCTAATCTGCTCAGTAGGAGATCCCTAGTTTCCACCATTGGCTCTAAATAATTATGTGATATTAACCCTAAATCTAAGACAGGCTGCCAAGCCTGAACGGCTCTTCTGTGTGGGACTATTTTGAAACAACATGGACTGCCCCCCCACTTCCAGAGATATTTGAGAAGACAGTTGGAAAATCCAAAATATATAATGGCATGCATTGAGGCACCCAAATATGGGTGGAGATTCTACAGGACCTCAGAACTAATTTGTTCAGTTTCCTAGCCAAGGACCTGTCTAGCCCTGTGGCTCATATCACTCAGAAAGAATTCAAATGGAAACAAGTTGTAGGCCCACAGTTCTGGTGCAGTTTTAAGGTCTAGAAGAAAGAGAAAATGTGTTGTTCCCTAAATAAAACTGAAAGGTTATCTTTTTAGCAAAACTTTGAGTAGAAATAACCACCTGAGAATTTTTGGGGGGTGGGGGGATTTTTTTTTTCAGAGGGCACAAACTCTTACACATATTTTAGTATCAGACTCAGTTTTATTGACTGGCATTCCTTTGCCATTAACATGTCACAACCGGGTTTCAGTAAATTTTTTAATGGCAAGTAATCACAATAAAAGCATCCCCTGGGGGAATATTGGCTTGTTGTACAAGCACTCTATCAAAAACAAAAAAATGTCTTAGGAAGACAACAGTACCCTTTCAATGTTATTAGTTTACAAGTGTTTTTCACTTATGAAATGAAGTCTGTCATCCTACAATGTCTTCATCATAAACTACAGTTAACCTTTGAAGAACTCAGGGGTTCGGAGCACTGACCTCCAACACGACTGAAAATCTGCATATAAACTTGACTCCCCAAAACTTAACTACTAATAGCCTACGATTGACCAAAAGCCTTACTGATAACATAAACAGTCAACTAATACACATTTGGTATGTTATATGTATTATATACTGCATTCTTATAACAAAGAAAACTAGAGAAAAGAAAATGTTATTAGGAAAATAAGGAATAGAAAATATATTTACAGTACTGTACTGTACTTATCAAAAAAACTCTGCATGTAAGTAGATCCTCACAGTTCAAACCTATGTTGTTTAAGGGTCAACTATACATTAATGGCTGACTGAGAAAATGACCATCTTGGATACTAAAACATTTTTAAAATAAAAGGACAGTAACACTATAGTATAAAATAAAATTACAGCATGGTCAGTATAAACTGTTTCTAATAAATAAGAACTAAGAAATGAGAAAGACCTTGATTCAAATCCTAATTCTACCCTCTACCCTGTGACCTAGAAGAAGTTACTTCAGTTTCTATGTCTCAGCTTCCTCTTTTGAGATTATTATAGTATTAAGTGAGAAAATGCATGCAAAGCACTTAGCATTGTGGCTGGCACACAGGAAGTTTCCATAAATGTTGGTTGTGATAATTAAACACTTACCAAGTCCTTTACATGCATTATTTCATTTAAACCTCTGAAAAACCGCATGAACTAAGCATTTTATCTCCCTTTATCAAGAGAGAAAAATCGGGGGCACCTGGGTGGCTCAGTTGGTTAAGCATCCGACTTCGGCTCAGGTAATGATCTCACAGTTCGTGGGTTCAAGCCCCACATTGGGCTCTGTGCTGACAGCTCGGAGCCTGGAGCCTGCTTCTGATTCTGTCTCCCTCTCTCTCTGCCCCTCCCCTGCTCACGCTGTCTCTCTCTCTCAAAAATAAATAAATGTAAAAAAGAAAAAAGTTAAAGAGGTAGAAATATAGATCTGAGGAGGTTAAACTGTAAGCCTAAAGTCAAAGAGCAAGTAAGTGGTGACATCAAGCTTCTGACCTATACTGTAATCTGATTCCAGAGCCCATTCTCTTAAGCACTACACTGTACTCCTCCTCCTAAGTGTTCAACTATTGTTGCTGTTGAGGTTGTTCAATTATATTTAAAACCTGTACCTTTCAGTTTGACCAAAAAAAGACATCCTTGGAATAAAAATTAAAACACTGCTTCCAAGAAAATTAGATTTCTTAAGACAGTTAAAAAATTTAGAGCTGTAATGGACCTCAGCTCTAACTCAGCATTTTTACTACTTTTAGAGTTTTATAAACAAAAGTCTTCCATGGAACTGCATATAAAGAGTGCAGAAAGGTTTTGGCTAAAGTAAGAACGACGGGCATGGCACCCCATCCATGCAAACTTAGTCTCAACGCAGGACTCTAAGGAACACACCTGAAGCAACTGAGCTAATCCCAAACTCTCATTTACAGAAAAGGAATAGGACACCCAGGCAGCTTAAGTCATTTTTCAAAGTTACAGCAATACCTCAATTAATTTTAACACCAATTTGCTGACATTTGTACCAGTGATTTTCAGGTGAATAGGAGATACATGTTCATCAACTCTGCAGAATATGTTCAACATTCTACTTTATATTTTGAAAGTAAAGACAAACATTTTTCATACTGAAGTACAGAAAAAGCATAAGATTTTCTAAAAATTGTTATATGGAACAGGACCTTGAAAAATTAAGAAACAGCAATTCATATAGCCACTGTTCACAAATAAATTTTTTTTAATTGAGTCTACATACCTTCTTCCCCAGTGCCATATCCAGTGTCAAATCAAGATAAACACCTTGCTTTGGATTAGTAAAGTCTAGAATTTGAAATTTCTTAAGTAACTGAATAGCCTTCTCCACCTCGTGTATCTGTCTTGGATATAAGCGTTTTAAGTAGACATCATCCTCAGGTTCGCCTTCCATAAAGGAATATGACTTTATTTTTTCTGTTTCATCTGTTTTCTCATCTGATGTTTTGTCTTTTACACCTTTTTTTGTGCTCTTTGCAGGCCTTAAAAAAAGATAAATTCAAGATCAGTTACTCAATACATAGTCCAAGAAACTGTTTTTTTAATATTTCTTTCTTATTTTTGAGACAGTGAGAGCATGGGTAGGGGAGGGGCAGAGAGAGACAGGGAGAGAAGATCAGAAGCAGGCTCCGCACTGACAGACAGAGCCCGATGTGGGGCTTGAACCCACAAACCGTGAGATCATGACCTGAGCAGAAGTTGGATGCTCAACCAACTGAGCCACCCAGGCGTCCCAAGAAACTTTTTTCAAAAAAGCCAATGAATGTAAGACAGAAAAAATAATGAAATATAAATTTTATTTTATTTTAATTTTTTTAAGTGTATTTTAATTCAAAAGCATAGACTGTTTTACAGTTTTTCTAATTCAACGAATATCAAGTGAACTTTTGTACTGTTTGCAGGTGATACAAAGTTAGATAAGGCATTGATGCTGCTCTCCAGAAATTTAGAGGAGTAGAGGAGACAGACATGCAAACAGATAATTCCAATACAGTGGGGTAAGTACTCTGACAGTGTTAGCAGAGCCAGGCCAAAGCTATAAGGAAGACTTTTAAGCCAGCCTAGTAAATTAAGGAAAGGTTTTAGAAGAGATGACCCTAACATCGATTCTTGAAGGATAAGAATCAGCCCAAGTATATACCCAAAAAGACCTATGACCACATGAAAAAGTGTACACAAATGTTCATAGCAGCATTACTAATGGCGAAAATGTAAAAACAACCCAGATGTCCAATAACCCAGATGGATACATAAATGTGGTATATCCATACAATAAAATATCAATCAGCAGTGAAAAGGAATGAAGTACTGATACAAGCTACAAAAAGCATGAACTTGAAAAACATTATGCCAGTGAAAAGAAGCCAGTCACAAAAGACCACATATCGTATGGTTCCATCTATATGAAAGAACAAGAATGGGTAAATCCATAGAGACTGAAAGTAGATTTAGTGTTTGTCCGAGCCTGGAGGAGGGGGTTGGAGAAATGGGGCATAACTGACAACGGGCATTGGGTTTTGGGGTAAGTTAACAAAAATGTTCTAAAAATGACACTGTTGGTGATGGCAAAAGTGTGAATATACTAAAGACCACTGAATTGTACACTTTAAATAGGTGAATTTTATGGTATGTAAATTATATCTCAATAAAGCTACTATTTTAAAAAGTAGAGTGGGGCACCTAGGTGGTTCAGTCAGTTAAGCATCCAACTCTGGATTTCCACTCAGGTCATGATCTCCTGGTTCATGAGTTCAAGCTCTGCATCTGGCTCTGTGCTGACAGTGTGGAGCCTGCTTGGGATTCTCTCTCCCTGCCCCTCCCCTGCTTGTGTGTGCTTTCTCTTTCTTTCTTTCTCTCTCTCTCTCTCTCAAAATAAATAAATAAACTTTAAAAAAAAACCACTAAAATTAGCAAGAGAAAAATTAAATTAAAAAAATAAAAAAATAAAGAGTTAGCCAGGCAAAGAAACACATAATAAAAGTACTGAGTCATCAAATAGAATATGAATACATACAGAGAGCCATTATAAATTCTGACTAGAGAAAAGTGGGCACAATTTTTCTGCAAGGGACCAGACAGCAAATAATTGATGGTCACTCATCTCAATAGCTCAATTCTGCCACTATGTGAAAGCAGCCATAGACACTGAAGAATGAATGAGTGTAGATGTGTTCCAATAAAGCTTTATTTATGAACAATGGCTTCAATTTCATAATTTTCATGTGTCACTAAAAAATGTAAGAACCATTCCTAGTTCATGAACCATACCAAAACAGATGGCAGACCAGATTTTTTGGCCCACTGGCCATATTTTAGTGACTCCTGAACCAAAGGGTAAAACAGAGGGCACAAAACATCAAAAGATGAGGCTGGAGAATCTACATCATAGAGGGCCTTCACTAGAAACAATGAGAAGCCACAGCACAGGAGTGACATCTGTATTTTCGTACAGACTATAAGAGATGGATTTGAAGGAAGCTGGATTGGACACAATATAAAGACTATTCCCTCCCTTGCTTCCCAAGGAGATATGACAGCCTCCAGAGCAGTGATGGTAATAGGCTGAAGAAGACATTAGATATTCACAAAGAAAATACCGCAGGAAAAGAAGGGGGGAAAAGACTCTAGAATACTTCCTAGGCTTCTGGCTTGTGTGACTAGGCATAGAGCTGTATCATTAAGACCAGAAATGAACGCAAAACAGGTTTCTTGAGAGGAAAGTAGTCACAGAGATGAGTTCCGTTTGGGGCAATAGAGAATTTGGTGTGGGGTTGGTTACATCATTAACTTCAATTCTTTATCCCCTCTCTCAAGTCCCTTTGCTGAGTAACTTTGCAATTCCTCCCACTTAATGGGGTACAGCATGTTTCCTAGCACCTTGATTGGCCATGTGACTAGTGTGGCCAATATAATAAGCAAAAGTGACAGTTTTTCTGTTCTAAGTTTAGCCCAAAAAGAGGCTTCATATGTTTCCACTTGTAATGTTTGTATTTCTGTCATTTTCATAAGAACATGCCTGGGCTAGCCCAAAGGCAGGAAAAGGAGAGATACATGAAAGAGACCTGCCCCCACAGAACCCCAGGCTAGATTGGACAATTCTCAGCTGACCTACAGACTCACAGATGTGCAGCAAGCTCAGCCAAGGTCGTAAGAAACACCCATCCAAAGCTTAAATCATCTGAGCCATAGATGTGTGGGCAATGATAAGTAACTCTTGAGTGGTCTGGTATATATCAAAAGCTAACAAGGTGTTTACAAAATATCTAGGAAAATATGTTCAGCAGGTAATTGCAGGTAAGAGTTTGAAGCTAAAAAAAAGAAAAAGAAAAAAAAAACAAGACAGCTAGAGATAATATATTTTCTCAGCATTAATTCAAATCATACCTATAATCTTTTAACCATAAAGTTTTAAATTAGTTAAATAATATTCTAGAAAAAGGTTTGGGTTCTGTGGTAGGCAAAATAATGGCTTTCCAAAAAGGCAATATCTACATGGCAAAAAGGACTTTGCAGATGTGCTTAGGGCTAAAGACTTCCAGATAGGGAGATTATTTGGATAATCCAGGGAGTACAATCTAATCACACAAGTCCCTGAAAGCAGAGAAACTTTCCCCTTTCACCTGCATCTGACAGAGGTGGGAAGTGACAAAAGAAATTTGAGCATAAAAGGGAATGTGCCATTCTTGGCTTTGAAGATGGAGGAAGGGGCCCTCAAGCCGGGGAATGTGGGTAGCCTCTCAAAAATGGGAATGGACAGGATACAGATTTTCCCCTCCAGTCTGGAAAGAAGCCCTGCTGACACCTTGATTTTAGCCCAGTGAGATCCATGGCTGACTTGACCCACAGAACTGCAAGATAATAAATTTGGGATGTTTTAAACCACAAAGTTTGTGGTAATTTATTATGGCAGCAACAGAAAACTAACATGGGGTCTTATAAAATTTATGTGCAAGAAATAGATGATGGCAAAATAATTTTTTTTTAAAGAAACTAGGGGTGCCTGAGTGGCTCAGTCAGTTAAGCCTCCAACTCTTGATTTCGACTCAGATCATGATCTCACAGTTCATGTGTTCAAGCCCTGCATCAGTCTCCACGATGTCAGTGCAGATCAGAGCCTGCTTGGGATTCTCTCTCTCCCATTCTTTTAGCACTCAACGAATCCTAATTACCACAATTAACAGCATCCTCCCAGCTAACAAGCAATTCAACAGAATAGCAGATAATGACAATGCTCATTTTTAATGGGACACAGGTG
Organism: Herpailurus yagouaroundi; assembly: GCF_014898765.1. Taxonomy (NCBI): domain Eukaryota; kingdom Metazoa; phylum Chordata; class Mammalia; order Carnivora; family Felidae; genus Herpailurus; species Herpailurus yagouaroundi. Next base: position 104,813,869 of record NW_024412376.1, read on the forward strand.
TCCTTCTGGACTGATGACAAGTCTAAGCAGGTGCCCCAGTGGATGGATACAACACACCTCAACAGCTACTTTGGAAGTAGTCCACAAAATTCTGAACCTTCCAAAGTGGAGAAATCACATTTTTTATTTTATATTTAGTAAAAGAACAGGGAGGCCAATAAAAGAAGGAGCCTGGAAAACATGCCTTTTTTTTTTTTTTTTTTTTTTTTTAGTTTATTTTGAGAGAGAGAGAGAAGCAGAGAGAGAAGGAGAGAGGGAATCCCAACCAGGCTTGATGCTGCCAGCTCAGAGCCCGACTGGTGCCCAATCCCACAAACCACGTGACCACAATCTGAGCCAAGATCAAAAGTAGGACGTTTAACCAACTGAGCCACCCAGGCATCCTGAGAGCGCCTGTTTTGGTAATAAAATCTCCATCTAAAATAAAACAAATAAATGTCCTAGCTGTAACCTATAGATTTACTTTAGATAAATGCTGACTTTACCAATAAATTTGTAATCATGGCTGAACCTGTCCATTCAAATTGCAATTAATATCAAATTCCCAAGGACTGAAATGTGATTTTTATGTTAATAAATATTTGCAAAACTCAAAAGAAGTCTGATACATAAAGAGACTGAATTGAGATATATAGCAATTTACTTATTTATACTTTTTTAAATTTTTTAATGTTTATTTATTTTTGAGAGAGAGAGAGTGCGTGTGTGTGCACGCATGCGAGGGAGGGGCAGAGAGGGAGGGAGACACAGAATCCAAAGCAGGTTCCAATTTGTCAGCACAGAGACCAAGGCAGGGCTGGAACCCACGAACTGTGAGATCATGACCTGAGCCGAAGTCAGATGTTTAACCAACTGAGACACCCAGGCACCCCTACTTACTTCTACTTTGATCTCTGTTTCACAAAATATTTGAGGTGATTCAAGAAAAATATTTTTAAGTTACAAACGGAAACACAGGTTTTGTTTTTTTTTTTTTTAATGTTCGTTTATTTATTTTGAGAGAAAGAGAGAGAGAGAGCACATGCATGACCTGGAGAGGGGCAGAGAGAGGAGAGAGAGAATCCCAAGCAGGCTCCACACTGACAGCACAGAGCCGGATGAGATCTTGACCTGAGCCAAAATCAAGTTAGATGATTAACTGAATAAGACACCCAGACGCCCCTATTGTTTTTTAAGATTTATTTTATTTTAGAGAGAGAGAGAGCACAAGCGGAGGAGAGGGGCAGAGAGAGAGAGAGAGAGAGAGAGAGAGAAAGAATATCACATTCTGAGCGTGGAGCCTAACACGGGGCTCAATTCCACAACCCTGGGATCATAACCTGAACTGAAATCAAGAGTTGGATGCTCAATGTACTGAGCCACCCAGGTGCCCAGAACACTGTTTTGGATAAAGAAAAAAAAAAAAAGAAAGCATAATACATTATAACACAGATCAAATAGGACTCTAAAAAAACACTTTCTTCCAAAGTTAAAAAAACACACAATAAAATCTGTCAATAATTAATTTCGTAGACTGACTGCCTATTTTCCATGACCCTTCAAAAAATGGCTATCTTTATTCATTAGAATCGCATCCAGAAGAACTCTGTTGCTCATGCAAATGTAAGGCCCTATCAGGAGAGTTTAAATACTGTGAATCTTGGGGAATAAAAATCGTACTAAAAAGGGGTTTGCCAACATGAGGGAGAAATACCTGGCAGTCTGAATCAAAGAGAATTTTGCTGCAGTTACCTTGGTACCTCAACCACATACATTAAATGAGTAATAAGAGACTACTCAAGTAATAACTCTCCCCTTGCCTCATCTGTCCCTTAACACCCAAAGTGTAAAAGAAAAAATAATTCCATAGTCATACTCAAATGAGAAAAAAATCAGTGCTGTAATAATTTTTTTAATGTTTATTTATTTTTGAGAGAGAGAGAGAGAGAGAGAGAGAGAGAGAGAGAGAAACAGAATGTGAGTGGAGGAGGGGCAGAGAGAGAGGGAGGCACAGAATCCAAAGCAGGCTCCAGGCTCTGAGCTGTCAGCACAAAGCCCGACACAGGGCTCGAACCCTGAACCGTGAGATCATGACCTCAGCCGGTTGGACACCCAACCAACTGAGCCACCCAGGTGCCCCAAAATCAATGCTGTAATAAAGCTCACTTCAAGACCTCTGAAGATCTGTGACCCCAGAGATCCAAGTGCCTTCAAGGCTGAAAAACCCTTTACACAGAGGAACTGGGGGATAGGATCCGGGCAGCACGGTGATACACAACTTCTGTCAAATTACACTGAGCTAAACAGAACTAAAGACAAAATGCCTAGGGCATGTAATTATTAATGGAATGCAAATATCTAGACATCTTATTTCTTAGTGTAATCCTGAAAATAAATTCACTAATATCTCTGACACTGGTTTATTCATGAAACTAAATGCAGAAGTTCTGCTTATGCTTACAATGTGAAAGCCAAAAGAATAAAACAGTCAATAATAATATAAACAAATGAAAATTAAAAAATAAAAACTGGAAAGAGCACTAACAATAAGAGAGTTGGATAAAATCATGACTTTTCTTGAATGCATCACAAAGCTGAGATCACAGGGCAACTAAGTAGCCTTAAATCCAAGGAGAATCAGTCCACATTCCTCATGCCCCCTCCATATGCATACTCAGGACACTCTCACCCATGGCAGAGTATAGAAGGCAAGCAGGTAAGAAGAAAAAAAAAATCAGCTACAATTTTAGGACTACTAGAAACTCCCTGGGAAATCCACACACAAGGGGAGTTCACACTCAATTTACAGGCCCTTTCCACAGACCTCCACCAGATGCTCCTGGGAAAGACTGGAGCAGGCCAGGAGACTAGAAAACCTTCCTGAAGAGTGCAGGCACAGAGTTAGCCACTGCTGCCAGACAGGCATGTAACCCTGAAAACATGTAGGGCACAGGTGTAGGGAAAAGAAAGAAAAAAACACCAAAACTTCTACCCTTAGGGGTAGGTCAGGAAACAGTCCTGAGCACAGTATCCTCACCAGTACAGTAAAGCAGGGGAAGGGCCTGGACACTGGCACAAGACCTGCAATAAATAAATACCAAAAGGAGAAGGGACAGAAATACTGAGAAAACCCCATTCCCAAGGTCCAGCCACACTGCATCTACTTAAGAAAAAGTCTGGACTTGGAAAACAGAATATCCCTCCTCCACCCATCACCAGCCTAGCAGGCACTAATAAGCAACAGCAATCTATACCAGGGGAGGGGAAAGAGTATGCAGAGAGACCCCCCTCTGAGGCACAGCTGCACAGGCAAGGCAGAAAATAGAGCATAAAACAGAAACGCTGAGAAAAACCTTCTAGCAACCCAGCCCCCACCCTAAGCACAACGTAAAGTACAGAAATGTGAAGCTGGTGGTAACCATAGCAACAACAAAACCAAAACCTAGCTCAACTTCTGACTGGACTGATTGAACACTGTGACAAGAAGAGGCATGTGCATGCCCAGGCATAAATACTAGGTACTTCGGTCTCAACTGTTCTACACAAGATGTTCAACAGTCAAAAAATTTGAGATACATGAAAAAAGAGCCTATTATCAACAGAGAAACAGAACCAGAGTCAGAGATGATCAAGTGGCCTTTCTTTATTAGGATCTGCCACTGGCAAACCATGGGTATATGCACATACATGGAGGAGTGAAGAGATTCAAGATGACGAGAGAAGAGAGAAGCAAGCACAAGCCTCTCCAACCTGTCTCAGCTCTGATTTAAAAAAAAAAAAAAAATTTCCATACAAAACTATTTCTTACTATACTATAAAATCGGTACCTTAAAAAATTAAAACCACCACTAAAATTACAAATACTATGATTCTCATCAAGCTACTGAATAATTCTCATTTGTCAGACATGAAAGAAATCATCTGCTAATAATTTACCAGTTTTATTTTACATTGCATATTTCTCACGATATAGTTTTTAGATGAGTGAAAATTGTTTTTAAAGGTGCACTGGAAGAGAATATGGGGAAGACATAAAACGAAAATTTTCTATAGGATAAAAGCAAACATTTAAAGATAAAATATTCTAACAGTAATTAATATCCCTAATAAATATTTTCAAAAAGCAGAAAAGAAGACAAACTGCTCAAAAGAAAAATAAGCAAAGATATAAATTAGAATACAATGAAGAAACAGAAATAAAGACTGATGATATCAAGAGAGGTTAAGAATGCAGGCACTCATTCACTGCTGGAGGGATAGGGATGTAACCAGGTAGAACCCAATACTCCTCTAACTTAACAACAAAAAAGAATCCACTGGGTACTATGCACACTGAAAAGGAAGACTCCTTTCTAGTTATATTTCTGCCACCTCCCTCTTCATCCTATATCAAGCCATAGCAGACAGTATTCGTCCATATCATTCACTTTCATGCTTCTGTACCACTGAAATACTTTTTTCTCAACCCCCCTGCAAAATTCTTTCAGGACCCAGTTCAAATACTTCTTGCCATACCCTTTTCCAGGTAGAATTAATTTACCTTATATCTGTGATCCCATAGAACTTGGTCCATTTCTCTTCCACAGCAATTAAAATAAAAGGTTATATATAGTACACAATATGTACTAATTTATTTTATGTAAAGAGCTCCTACTAATCAAAGAATTGGAATAGAACATGAAGAAAATCCATAATAAACAATATAAATGGTTTTTTAACACATGAAGATATACAACCTCAATAATAATAAACATAAATTAAAACTTGATTATACCATTCATTACCCAGCAAATTGTCAGAGTTCAAAAATTTTAACTACACTGTATATGGAAAAAGAGGCATTCTAATACTATTTACTGGCAAGAACATAAATTGTCAATATCTCTATGAAGGCAATTTGGCATTACCTATCAAAATTATAAATGCACATATCTTTTGATTCAAAAATTCTATTTCTCAGAGTTTATACTACAAATGTATTCATAATCTTTGACAAGATCTATGTACATGATTATTCACTGCAGGATCATTTGTATTAGCAAAAGATTAAAAAGATAAATGTGTATCATAGAGGGAAATAGGGAAATGGTTAAATAAATTATGGTATATTCACATCATGAAATATTATATGCAGGTCATTATAGCACTATTTTACAAGAGCCAAAACATGGAAACAACCTAAGTGTCCATCAACAGATGAATGGATAAAGAAAATACGGCACATGTATACAATGAAATATTTACATTCAGTCATAAGAAAAGAATAAAATCTTGCCATTTGACAACATGGATGGACCTTCAGGGTATTATGCTGATAAAAGTTAGACAAAAAATAACAAATACCATATGATCTCACTTATACATGAAATCTTTAAAAAAAAAAATGAACTCACAGATGCAGAGAACTAATTGGTGGTTACCAAAGGCAAGGCGGGGGTGGTGAAATGGGCCAAGGTGGTCAAAAGTACAAACTCCCTCTTATAAAATAAATAATCATGGAAATGTAATGTGTAGCAAGGTGACTACAGTTAATAATACTGTATGGTCTGTTTGAAAGTTGCTAAGAGGGTAAATCTTCGAAAGCTCTCATCACAAGAAAAGAAAGTACATCTCTATATAGTGACAGATATTAACAAGACTTACTCTTATGGGGATTTCCCAAAATATATAAATATTGAATCATTATGTTGTACACCTGACACTAATATATTATGTGTCAATTATATCTCATTAAAAAAAATAACTAGACAGCTCCATCTAAAACTATCTCCAAGATATATCATTTTTTTAAGTTTATTTCTTTATTTTGAGAGAGAAAGAGAGAGCAAGTGCAGAAGAGAGGCAGAGAGAGAAGATCTCAAGCACGATCTATGCTGTTTAGTGTGGAGGAGCCCGATGTGGCTCTAGAACCCACGAACAGTGACATCATGACCTGAGCTGAAATCAGGAGTTGGATGCTTAACAGATTGAGTCACCCAGGCACGCCTATGATATGCTGTTAAGTTAAAAGCAAGCAAGATGCAAAACGAGGAATACAGTTAAATAAGAAACAATTCTGACATTAAATGTATGTGTTTTTTTTTCCTACACCAACCAATCATCTGACATCAGCCAAGTATCCAACACTTGAACACAATTCTGATACTATCTACCTGGATTTTGCATCAGATCCCACAAGTTAAGGATTCAATCCCACAAGACTGCCCCCACTTTGGATGCCAACTGCAATTCAGGGCCTCTGGTATTTCTGGCCAAATGGCTAGAAATCAAGGCGTCCTGTGACCCCCTCCACAGACTTCATAATTTACTAGAATAGTTCACAGAGCACAAAGAAACACTTACTTAACATTTACCACTTTATTATACAATAAAAAATATGATAAAGGATACAGACGAACAGGGACATAGGGGAAGGTCCAAAAGAGTCTAGAGTGTAAGAGTTTCTCTCTCCAGTGGGTCTGGGTGAGTCACCTTTCTGGCACACGTATATATTCACCAATCCAGAAACTCTTAGAACCCCACAGTACTGGGATTTTTATGGAGGCATAATCAATTATGAACTCAATCTCTAGCCTCTCTCCCTGGCAGGGCTGAAAGATTATTCTTTTTTTTTTTTTAAATTTGTTTAGTGTTTTATTCATTTTCTGAGAGAGAGAGAGAGAGAGAGCGAGCAGGGGACAGGCAGAGAGAGGGAGACACTGAACCCGAAGCAGGCTCCACCAGAGCCTGATGTGGGGCTCAGACTCAAGAACCATGAGATTATGACCTGAGCTGTAGTCTGACATTTAACTGAATGAGCCACCCAGGCACCCCAGGGCTGAAAGAGTCTAATCATGGCTTGCTCTTTCTGGTGACCAGCCTTCACCTAAGAGTCTACCAAGATTTGCCTTATTAGAGCAAAAGATGCTCCTATCACCCAGAAAATTACAAGAGGTTTTAAGAGCTCTGTATCAAGCACTGGGGGCAGAGACCAATATAAATATTTCTTATCATATCACAAAATCTTAGCTCCAACACTTACTAGCTCTGTGACCCTAGGCAAGTTATCTAATCTATCAGTGCCTTACTTTTCAACTCAAAAACATAACATTATAACAACAGCTTGCACATAAAGTTGCTGTGGAAAATAAATTAATTATTGAATGCCAGTGTTCAATATATGTTAAGTATTACTATAATAAGTCATATTTTTTTCTTTAGGACTATAAAAGGTCAAAGAAGCAGAGATGATAAACTTTTACAGCTATATGTCCCTGTACATATATATGGGACAAAGCATGTTTTTTAATCAAAATTTTAAAAGAATGCAAACAAAATGAATTAAAAAAAAATACTTACTTTGTAGCAGCAGCAAAATATCTGCTGGGCACCCAAACATTTACAGAACAAGGATAAAGAGATGTCTGACAAGTCGTCTTGGAAAGACCATGCTTTTGACGATGTATCAAGACTTGAAAGAAAAAAAATACATTAATCATTACATCCATACTTTTTATATTCTTAATGTTTCCAAAACAAAAAAACAAAAATATTAAATATTTTATGAGTCTCAACCATTCTTTAAAAAGTGTAATAGTGGGGCACCTCAGTGGCTCAGTCAGTTAAGTGTCTGACTTCAGCTCAGGTCATGATCTCCGGGTTGGTGAGTTTGGGCCCCATGTTAGGCTCTGTGCTAACAGCTGGAGCCTGGGGCCTGCTTTGGATTCTGTGTCTCCCTCTCTTACTGCCCCTCCCCTGCTTGCACTCTGTCTCTCTCTCTCTCTCTCAAAAATACATAAACATCAAAAAAAATTTTTTAAGTAGAATAATAGAACCTACAATACGTGAAACTAAAGCCAAGTAAACATCTAATTCAACAATTGTCTTCATTTTTTGTTTAAGATTTTGTTTTTAAGTAATCTGTACACCCAATGTAGAGCTCAAACTTACAACCATGAAATCTACAATTGTATGTTCTACTGACTGAGCCAGCCAGGTGCCCCCTGTCTTCATTTATTTTTAACTTAATGTAGTTCAGGTTCAACAGAGTATGTTAGCTCTGCTATTATGGAATATATATCCTGAATTTCTTAATAATTTAATTTTTTCTCTTTTTATATGTATAATACATTCACAGAGTTGCCCAATGTACATCTGAAGAATAACAGCTAAGTGGAGGGAATTGCCTTACCAGAGATCAATGGTTATGAAGTTATGGTAATTAAGACACTTTGCTATTGGCACAAGTATAGAAAGACAAATTAATAAAACAAAAACAGCCTAGCAACAGACCCATACACATGTGGATATTTGAAATATGACAAATGTTATTGTAGATCATTGTGCAAATAATTCAATTAGGTGGTGTTAAGAAAAGAGATTATTCATAGGGAAAAGAATAGATTTAGATCCCTATCTCATAACACACACACACACACACACCACACACCAATCAAATGTAGATGGACCAAGGATTTACATTTGAATGGCAAAACTAAAAGCTTTCAGAATACAGGAAAGTATCTTTTTGATCATTTAGGAGGGACCAATTTCACAAACAAAACGCAAAAGCACTGGCCAAAAATGACTTATTAGTGTTAAGACTATCTGTTTATTAAAGAAAGTGAAAGACAAGCCAAAATTGAGAGAATAACAACATATATAACAAAGAATTAATATCCAGAATATGTAAGATCAACCTAATTAAAAAAATAAAAGAGACGAACAGGTTTCTAACTGAAAAGGCAACATAAATGATGCATGAAATGCATGGAAAAATGCGCAATCTCATTTGTAGTCACATAAATATTAATTTAAACCACAATAAAATACCATTTGACATTGCTGTTTAAAGTAGGCCTCTAAATTAACATTACACCAGCATGTAAAATAAACCACATCCCTAAGTATTTTGCTGCAGCTGACAATATTTTTTTCATAAGACTTCTTCAATGAACAGTGCTTTGATTTCATTGTGCACAGGTAACAGTTTCTAGATGAGAGCATTTAAGCAGCAATGTTTTACATACATCAGACTGGCCAAACTTTTTTTAAAAAGTCTGGGGTTGCTGAAAATGTTAAGGATAAATTTTACACATAGCAGATAAGAGTATGAATTGGAATACCATTATGGAAAACAATATGACATAACTCAATGAGTCTAGGCATACACATATCAATGATGCAGTTATTCCACTTCTAGGAATATATCCTAGAGGAACTCCTGCCCATGTATACTAAGAGACATGCACAAAAATAACATCATCATAACATCAGGAGACTTCTGGGGAAGATGGCAAAGTATGAGGACCATAAGCTCATCTCGTCCCAGAGACACAATTAGATATCGGCCAATTCAGTGTAAGTAACCCAGAAAATAACCCAAAGATTGGCAGAACAGACTCTCCACAGCTAAACGTAGAGAAGAGGCCACTTTGAAGAGGGTAGGAAGGACAGGGATGCGGTTGGGAGCCACATGGAACTGCAAGACTGTCCACAAGAGGAAGGAACACCATGGGCATAGAGAAAGCAGAGAAATAAACCCTCACACCAAGACAGCCCAGAGGAGGAAGACCAGTCCTCGTGACATTTGGCTTCGAAACCAGAGGTACTGAATTTCCAGAGTTCTTACAATCAGCGAGGCTTAATATTTGGAACTTTAAAAGAAATCAGCAAGCTCAAGGGACAGACAGGTGGCAGAGCCAGGAGGGCAAAAGGAAACTGAGCCCTTGCCCTTAAAGAGACAGCACAACAAACAGCCCCATGGAGATAGAGCACAGAAACAGCAGGTTGAACAATGCCTCAGGTATATGAGAGGGAGATATGTTTATACAAATCTCATTGTGTACTGGAGAGCCAGGGTCCTTGAGAGACTTCTCCAGGAACAAAATTGCTGGTGAGTGCCATTTCCATGCTTCACCCCCAGCATAAACACACCAACACCTTTGGGAACCAGCACAATGCCAACACTTGCTAACTTGCTAACAGTGCACCCTGCCCCCAGTTCTCCTGCAGACATGCCCCTTCCAGCCAGGCCTCCAATCCAGGTCTCCTCCCACAGCAGATTCACATAAACATTTCTAACACCATGCATCACTACCCCAAGCACTTCTGCAGATCTGCTGCCTCCAACACAACCTGACTCAGTCCCTAGTTCTGGAGGTCCTGCCCTGCTAACTCAGGGCCTTGCTGGCACCAAGCACGCTGCCCCCATGTTCACCTGAAGTTAGATGCTCCTGGATCTCTGACAAACACCTGACCTGACTCAATTAGAGCCCAAGGGGGCCCCAGACTGGCCCACTGACACCACAGAGACCAGATCCTGCCCATAAAAGACAAAGAGAGCCACTGCAGATGACTGGACTGAAGGCAAACATGGCTCAGCCACAACAGCAGGGCACATTCAACACTCACGGGAGACACACCTGAAGTTCCAGGTTCTGGTGAATAGGGGACACTGACATTGCATTGCAGGGCACTACAGAACCTATTCCTCATAAGGTCCTACTTTCAAGAGCAGGAGACATAGCTAACTTTTCTAACATGCAAAAACAGACACAGAGAGTTAGACAAAATGAGAAGACAGATGAGTTTGTCCCAAATGAAAGAACAGGACAAAATGACAAGAGACCTAAACAAAATGGAGATATATAATATGCCTGATAGAGAATTAAAAAAAAATTTTAATGTGTATTTATTTTTGAGAGAGAGACAGAGCACGAGTATGGGAGGGACAGAAAGAGAGGGAGACATAGAATCTGAAGCAGGCTCCAGACTTTGAGCTGTAAGCACAGAGCCCAATGTGGAGCTCAAACCCACAGACCATGAGATCATGACCTGAGCTGAAGTCAGATGCTTAACCAACTGAGCAACCCAGGAGCCCAAAGAATTTAAAGTAATGGTCATAAAGATACTCATTAGGCTTGAGAAAAGAGTAAAGAATCTCAGCAAGACCTTTAACAAAGAGATAGAAAACAAAAAAAAAAAAAGATGAAAAACTCAATAACTGAAGTTAAAAATACACTAGATGGAAAACAGTAGCAACCTGGAGAACAGAGTAATGGAAAGCAATAAAGCTAAACAAGAGAAAAAATAATAATAATAAATGTGAAAGTAGACAGGGAACTCAGCAACACCATCAAGCGTAATAACATTCACATTATAGGAATCGCAGAAGAAGAAAAAGAAAAGGGGGTAGAAGAAATTTACTTGAAGAAATAATAGCTGAAAATTTCTAAATCTAGGGGAAAAAAAACAAAAATCCAGATCCAGGAGGTAGAGATCCCCAAACAAAATCAAACTAAGGAAGTCCACCTCAAGACCAACTAAAATGGCAGAAAATAGTTATTAAGAAAAAAATTTAAAAGCAACAATAGAAAAGTTACATCCAAGGGAAACTCCAGAAGGCTATCAGCATATTTTTCAGCACAAACTTTGCAGGTCAGAAGGGAGTGCTAGATATATTCAAAGTGCTATGGGAAAAACAAACAAACAAACTGCAGCCAAGAATACTGTGTCCAGCAAAGTTATCATTCAAATAGAGGGAGACAGTTTCCCAAACAAAAATTAAAGGAAGTCATGACCAGTAAATCAGCCTTATAAGGATGTTAAAGGGGACTCTTTGAGTGGACGGTAGGTAAAGACCACCAGTAGGAATAAGAAAAGTAGGAAACACAAAAGAAGTAAAAATAAGTTCACCTATAAAAATCAGTCAAGGGATTTACAAAAATAAAAGCATATAAAGTAGGGCACCGTATACCTATAAAGTGGGAGGAGAGGAATAAAGAATGGGTTCTAACTGAAGTAATAATCAAATTAGACTGCTGTATGCATATTATATATAAACCTAATGGAAACCACAAATCAAAGACCAGTAATAAATATGCAAAAATAAAGAGAAAGGAATCCAAGTATATCACTAAAGAAAGACAACAAACCATAGAAGAAGCAAAGAACAACTCCAAAAAGAACCATAAAACAAGTAACAAAATGGCAATAAGTACATACCTACCAACAATTACTTTGAATACTCCAGTCAAAAGACAGCACAACAAAATGGATGAAAAAGCAACACCCATCTATATATGGCTACAAAAGACTCACTTCAGACCTAAAGATGTGCAGATTGCAGTGCCATGTCTAGCTCAGTCAACATGAGACTCTTGATCTCAAGGTCATGAGTTCACACCCCACATTGGGGTAGGGTTTATTTAAAAAAAAAAAAAAAAAAGTACATGAAGATTGAAAATAAAGGGATGGAAAAGCATTTATCATGCAAATGGAAGTGAAAAGAAAGCCAGGGTAGCAATACTTATATTGGACAAAATTGACTTTGAAACAAGGACTGTAACAAGAAAGAAAAGAAAAGAAAAGAAAAGAAAAGAAAAGAAAAGAAAAGAAA